>NC_045438.1:2278522-2442918 GCF_002776525.5 Piliocolobus tephrosceles
TGCAAAAATTTTCTCCCATTCTGTAGGTTGCCTGTTCACTCTGATGGCAGTTTCTTTTGCTGTGCAGAAGCTCTTTAGTTTAATTAGATCCCATTTGTCAATTTTGGCTTTTGCTGCCGTTGCTTTTGGTGTTTTAGACATGAAGTCCTTGCCCATGCCTATGTCCTGAATGGTACTACCTAGATTTTCTTCTAGGGTTTTTATGGTATTAGGTCTAACATTTAAGTCTCTAATCCATCTTGAATTAATCTTCGTATAAGGAGTAAGGAAAGGATCCAGTTTCAGCTTTCTACTTATGGCTAGCCAATTTTCCCAGCACCATTTATTAAATAGGGAATCCTTTCCCCATTTCTTGTTTTTGTCAGGTTTGTCAAAGATCAGATGGTTGTAGATGTGTGGCATTATTTCTGAGGGCTCCGTTCTGTTCCATTGGTCTATATCTCTGTTTTGGTACAAGTACCATGCTGTTTTGGTTACTGTAGCCTTGTAGTATAGTTTGAAGTCAGGTAGCGTGACGCCTCCGGCTTTGTCCTTTTGACTTAGGATTGTCTTGGCAATGCGGGCTCTTTTTTGGTTCCATATGAACTTTAAAGCAGTTTTTTCCAATTCGGTGAAGAAACTCATTGGTAGCTTGATGGGGATGGCATTGAATCTATAAATAACCTTGGGCAGTATAGCCATTTTCACGATATTAGTTCTTCCTATCCATGAGTATGGTATGTTCTTCCATTTGTTTGTGTCCTCTTTGAGTTCACTGAGCAGTGGTTTGTAGTTCTCCTTGAAGAGGTCGTTTACATCCCTTGTAAGTTGGATTCCTAGGTATTTTATTCTCTCTGAAGCAATTGTGAATGAAAGTTCATTCCTGATTTGGCTCTCTGCTTGTCTGTTACTGGTGTATAAGAATGCTTGTGATTTTTGCACATTAATTTTGTATCCGAAAACAGCAATCTTAATGAATTTTTGTCAGTGTCAAGCAACAGTCTTTAAAGCCCTTTGCAGAGAAAGGCATGGCCTCATGAAAGTGCTCAAAATGTAGCGTGAAGACTGTGGATGAGTTAGGGTGTCTACCCTGTCTGCCAGAAGTGAAGAGTGCACAGGGTGAAGAATGCCTGTAGCACTCCCACTAGAGGAGGCACTGTGATCAAAACAAAGACAGGCAAGGTCTGATGCATAAACCACACATGTGACTCAAGCCCAAAGGCTGGCAGCAGACCTCCGATAGCCTAGAGCCCTGAAGTCACCCTATGTCTGACTTGAGTGAGAAACTGCCCAAATCAGCACCATCCTGGCAGCGTAATCTTACGCGATCATTTGAAAGAAAGACCACAGTCATTTGAAAGACCACCACTAGAATGCCCTTCCCCAATCTCAGGCTGAAGGCAACTCATAAGCTCAAGTCTCTGAGTACCATAAGACAACCAGTTGAGCCTATACCTAGAGTATATGGTCAGAGAGAAAAACTGGAAAACAGAGACCAGAACTTAGAGGTCCTGGAAGAGGCTCCAGGCAATATGACCAAGATATTTCTGCCAGCCCACATTGGGCCCAAGCACTGAGAGTAGGATTTAGAGGGACCCCCCCAGCCAAGGTTTTAGGGTGATACTGCTTTTCATCATCTCTCCAGCAATGACATTTTCCCCTGGAGGTAGCAGTTGTTTCCAGACACCAAATTACCCTGGCATACTCAGGCTGAATATTATGAAGGTCTTTCAGAGGTGACACCAGCCTGGAAGCATCTCACTTCCCACATCTGAGCTCTAGCTTTGGAGACTCCTTCTTAGATGCTGTAGATTTGGGTAACCTCTACTTCTTCCTCTTTATTCCATCCCTAAGGGACTTTACTTGCTTGCTGATGCAATCTTGCAGTAACCTCAGAGGTTCATCTTAGCTCAGAGGTTCATCTTAGATGCTGTAGATTTGGGTAACCTCTACTTCTTCCTCCTTATTCCATCCCTAAGGGACTTTACTTGCTTGCTGATGCTATCTTGCAGTAACCTCAGAGGTTCATTTTTGCTCATTAAATGCTCCAGTGCCCATGTAAACAATTTTCTTTATTAAATTCCCTCAATTGAAAGAACTAGTATAATGTCTGTTTTCTTGGCTGGACCCTGGACAGATACACCTATAAATCAGGGATAAAGAAATCATACATCGAATGGAAACAACTTTCTAATTTTGTTAAATATAAGATTTTTTACTGTGATTTATGATTTATATCTGAAAACTGGTTTCATTGGGAGAGACCCACAGTTTTTGCTCTCTTTGTAGATGAAACTGGCTAATTTATATAGATTGGAAAGCAGTATGAGATTGAAAATTAACATATATGACATATCTATATTTTTTAAACTAAACTTACTGCAGGAAAAAATTGTTGATATTACTCAATGTCATTAATTGACAAAATATTTTAAATATCACACAATTCCTGTTTTTGTTTTTCTGATTTCCCTACCACAATTAATTCAATCCTCTATTATAAAGTGAATTTTCATGCTTGACTCTTAGACTGTTGCATTTCTTTCAGTGTTCTTTAATACTTAAAAGAAATGGGATATAATTACTGAAAGATAAAACCTGGTAAATATTCCAAAGATGTGATAACATAATTAACATGACTTTAAATAAAAAACCTTTAATCATACATGATTCAGGTAAGGTTGTTCCATATTTTATTATTTTTTTCTATCATATATTGCCTTTGCTATACGAAGTGAACTAGAAATGAATACTAATAGGATTAAATATGTACCACTCCATATGTACCATCACATATGTATTTACTGGAAGCACTGCAGTACAGGATTAGTTAAGTTTCCATAATAAAAGGTGAACATAATCTATTCTCTAAACTGATACCTCGGTTGTTTAAAAGGAGAAATTACACTCAAGAGTATTGACAAATAACAAAGAACATCTGCTCATTATGGTGAAAAGCAGTAACATCTTTTATTGTGCTTACTGCTATTTTTCTTGAAAAATGTCAAGTCAAAAGCTACAATTCTCCTTATCAGATGAGAAATATTTTAGATAGCACATTCTTCTCATACACTAGTACTCAAAATGTGATAAACTGTAAAACTGCACACAGAAAAAGTCAAGCATATTATCCTGATTAGCAAGATGACCCAGATCGATAGGTGAGGATGGGAACATATAACATAATTTGAACACTTATCTTACTCTCTGATTTATCCCAGAATGAAAAGAATTCTAATTAATCAGATCCCAACTTATGAGTGTCAGGAAAACTTTTTTAGTAATTCACTTTCTGGCCTAAATATTTTTCTTTCTCCAAATGTTTTATCTTTATATTCATTAATTTTGAAGTGAAAGTAGCATTCAATTTAGTAAGACTTTGTAGGCAATCCTAATCTCTAAGTAGAAAAAATTACATATAATTTTATATTTCCTTAATATTTAGACTATGCTGATCTTCAATAAATGATAAATAATAGACGATTAGTATCACTTACAATGCAGAATATAGTATTTCAGAAATATGAGCTGGATTATGTGAATTAAAGTTTTACATAGTAAAATGAGTTTTCCCACTATATATACATATATACATGCAGGCTTATATGTGTATGTGTGTGTGTATTTATATATGTGTGTGTGTGTGTGTGTATGTGTGTGTGTATGTGTGTGTATATATATATATATATATGCACAAGCCACCAAGGAAAGTTAAAAGGTACTTAGCTTTGTTTCAACTTATTTGTACACAATTTTCCCCATAATAGAGCTTGTCCTATTGCCAAATAGCTTTGTAACTGTAACTATGGGTTTCAAAATATCCATGCAGCACTCATCTATGCAAAATCTATGTCACAATAACAAAAAAAAAAGCATCATGGAAAAAAGTGTTAGGCACTAAATATTTTACTATGTTCTATTCATTGTAATATTCAGTTGAAACATAACTAATCTTTAAGCTTGACCTATTCTACTAAATGTTTTTAATATTCATGTAATTAGCGGAACAAATTTACTCAACATAAACCCCTTCCTACGTACTGATCTCACACTATTTTGTGCATAAAATATTTAAGTTTAACAAAAGTGTATGGGAGAATCTGTACTTTCCACAAGAGCAAACAAATATACAACATCTAACGAAGAATCAAATATTTAACAAAGACTCAGATTATTTTCATCTATCCCTGCAACAGGATGATATATTATTTATAAAATACTTTATAAGTATATACTATACTATAGTACAGAAACTCAAATGTTTTCTATTTGTAAGATGATTCTGACTTCCTTTTCAATAGAACACCTAATAGATGCCTTTTGGAAAGAAAAAGAAACTCTGGCTCAACTACTAGGAAACCAAACTCATTTGATAAGTTCTACTGAAGTTGAATGCTAAAACTTTGTTGATAGTCCTGGAGATATGTTCTCAATGGCCACAGGAATGTAAAACCTACATAAATAAATATTAACTTTTTGATACATGGCAGCATTGTTGCAATCATTATCAGTCTATCATGAACAAAATTATTTTTCAATATACTAAGAAAAAATAAGTATTAATTATATGCCCAAAAAAACCATGAACTGTTTGAACTACAGTATAATGTGTGTTTGTTACCCTAGTAAATCTACCATTTCCTTGTACTAAATAATTTATAATCAAATAAGCATGACATGTAGGAATTTAATAAAAAATTGAAAGTAGAGGTTTAGGACTAAATGAATCATTATATTGCATAAACATATGTAATTTGTAAAAGTTAAAATAAATGTATAACTAAAATTTTAAAGGTCTACTCAGAGACTTTAACTTCTAGCCAAGATGGAGTAACATGGCCTAAATTCCCCTCCTGCCTGAAATAATCAAACATCAGACACATTATATAAAACAATGTCTTGAAAGCCATTGCATATCAGGCAATGAAGAAGAATAATTACTATGGTGTGAGAAACAAACAACATGATTCCTATGGTTGTCTCAACTATGGCCTTGAAAATGTTTCTAGGCCATAGTGCAACACGGGAAAACCCAGAAGTATGGCAGGCTTCCGTGGAGACTCAGATGAGGACCGGGGGAGAACAAGGTATTACATTTTGCTGAACAGAATACTGGAGAGAAGAGAGCAGCACTGAAATAAAGCTCTGGAGATCTGCTGAGGTACGCTTGAATATTCAGCAGAGTATATTCAGACTATGCATGTGAGGAAATTTCCAGAGGCCAGAGGAAGAACCTTATGGAAGCATTCAAGCAAACAATCCCCAATGTCCATAGGACCAGAAACAGCACCTGTTCTCACAAGATAGACTGAAAATCTCATAATTCAGGGTTATCTAGTAGAATGAAGGCTTGTGCCATAAGAGTGGGGAATAATTACCCATATATTACCAGATGCTCTGAACAACCCAAACAAATCTTCAAAACAAGGTTCACAAGGACAAATTATTTCCAAGCAACTTAACAGTGTCCCAGAACAAAGATCACCAATATTTATAGAGATACAAAAAATATCCAGTAAACAAAAAGTTAAAATTAACAATGTTTGCCATCTAGCTAAATATTACCAAGCTTGCAAATGAGCAGGAAAATACAACACAATGAGAAGAAAAACAAAACAAAACAAAACCAGACCTCACACAGATGTTAGAATTTAAAGACAAATTTATTTAAATAAATATTTTTAACTAGGTTCCATATGTTCAAAAAGTTAAAGACATTGAATAGATGAAAAAGGCCTGAAATGAACTTCTAGAGATGCCTAAACTAAAGCAAAAAGTGAACTGGATGGTGTTAACATCAGATTAGCAAAAAGAAAACGTCAGTGAACTTGAAGTAGCAGTGAAATATCCAAAACGAAATAAAAGAACCTCAAAAAGTGGAATAACATCAGTGAACATGGAGACAATTTTAAGCTTACACAGATACATGGAATATATATAGTTAGGGTCCCTATAACAGAGGAGAGAAAGGAGAAGATTAAACAAATTAGAAGAAATGACACAAAATCTTGAAACGTGTTTAAAATTATAAATTTACTGAACCAAAGTGCTCAAGGAACCTGTTATATTCAAGAAGTTCAAGCACAGGAAACAAAGAAAAGTATAACAGGACAAGTCACAGTAAAACTGCTCAGAGCCATTGATAAAAAGAGAAAAGTATCCAGAGAACAACAACAACAACAAAATTACATACAGAAAAACAAAATTCAGATGACAGTATATTTTATGTCAGAAACAAAGCAAGTGAGGAGACAACATCTTTAAAATATGAAAGAAAAAGCAAAACCTGCACAAATAAAATATTATACTCAGCAAAAACATCTTTCAAAAACATAAGCAAAATAAATCCTTTTCAGACATACCACAAATAATCACCATCATACTTTCACTACAAGAACTATTCATGGAAGTCCTTCGGACAGACTGAAGATGATACCATATGCAAATTTGGATTTACTTAAAGGAATAGAGAGCATTGGAAATAATCACTTGGGTAAGTAACAAGCTTAAAAGTGGGCAAAGTCTTTGACTAGACACTTCATTAAAGAAGATATGCAGATGGTGAACAAGCACAAAGAAGGAAGCTGAACACAGCCTTTAGAGAAATACAAATTAAAACTAAAATGAGATAACATTAAACACCTACTAGAATGGTTGAAATAACATTGCATCATTGCATATACGGGGTGAAGGCACAGAAGTGGAGGAAATGGAATTCTCTCACTCTACTTGTAGTGATGTAAAATTGTATAAATACCTTGGAAACAATTTGACACTGTATTAAAAGGTTAAACACATACCTACCATATGATCTAGCCATTCTGTATCTTGGGATTTACCTAAGCAAAAGCATAAAATAAACTTGTTCATTTTCATCAAATATTTGTAGGTTTATTTTCAGTAGCCAAAATCTGGAAGACACTTAAATGTTGTTCAATAGGTGAATGGATAAGCACGTGAGTATATCCATTAAGTGGAACAGTACTCAGCAATAAAAAAATGAAATATTGATATAAAAATACAATGAAATAATATTAGCATAACTATTGCTAAATAAAAAGGAGTATATACTGCATTATTCTACTGATATTAGATTCTACAAAACCAATAGGAATCTAACCAATGGTTTTCTTGGAAATAAGTCAAGGAGAAAAGCAGGAGAGATGAATTACAATGGAAATAAGGAAAATTTAGGGTGGTGAATATACCTGGTATCTCAGTTGTGGAGATGATATCAAGATTGCATACACAGGTCAAAACTTTCATATTGTACATTCTAAACATATGTAGTTAATTGCATGTAAATTATACCTCACAATGAAGTTGTTTGTTTAAAATAGTATTCTACTCATTTTTCTTCTTATGCTTGGTCAGTTACTTCTGTTCTCAATTATGCACAAGTTCCACATAGAGCAAAGGAAAAGGCAAATAGTTGATGCTGATAAAGAAAAGTAAAATAAGGAAAAAAAAAAAAAAGTCTTATCACTTCACAAAGCCTCTCTGCCTGAAAGATATGGTACTCTCACTACTTTTATGTAATTGTGTGTGATGTGTATGCACGTGTTTTCATGTTTTTTTCTTAAATAGAGTTATGTCAGGTAGGTCAGGCCACCCACTGACATATCAATTAGTACCTACCCAGTGAATCATTCTAAAGGTCACAGACATTTTGAAAATGAGTAGAGTCTGAATTATCTAGCAAAAGTCCTTCGATAATCTAATACAGCATTTAAAACATAGCTAATTAGGAATAATTCTCAGACTCATTTAAAATATTCGGAAAGCTTCATTTCTCCTGGAAAAAAAAAAAAGGTATTTCAACGCAAGGAAATGAAAATTCTATTTGCAAATACCTGTAGCATGCATGGTGAAATGTATTGAAATTTTCAAATTAGAGCTTATTTCTTCAGATTTGAAGCCTTCTGTAACTGAACCCAGGTTCAGCTGCTCACCACTGGCAAGCCAAACACAAGAGATGAGGTCGGTGGTAGAAAAAGCAGGTTTATTAAGAAAGCCAGCAAAACTGGGAAGATGGGGAACTAGCATTCTAAAGTAGCCAGAGGGTTTTTATGGGAGAGGATATGAGGAAGAGTAGAGGATTTGTATCAAGAGGTGACCAAGGACTGCAGACATCGGGGGCAAGCAAGGGTCTGAGGAGGTTGGGAACGTCTTTGTCCTTGGTCAGGTCACAATGTTCCTATATATCTTCAACAAAACATAATTGTTTTCATGCTTCCTCTTTAATCCCAGAGTTAGTTTCAAAAATTATGTGATTGCTGTTTTTGCATATTATATTAGTGTTGTAAAATTATCCTATCAATGGTCAGGAATGAGTAAAGTCCCCTTATAAAATGAAATTTATTATGTTAGTTCTTTTGCTATTTCGTTGTTAATACCCCTTTGTTAAAATTCCAAGGAAAATGACATGGGTGGTCATGTGTGAAGCTTTTAGGCAAGATAATGCAATGTAAGACCCTTTCACAATATATCAGTAATTTATATCTTTATGAGTGTGATTCTTAGCCAAGATCATTTTTAATGACAGATGGAATATCTTGGGCTCTTCAGCTGAGGTAACCAATGAGTAGGGATAAAAAGAATCTGAATTCACAATATATAAAGGTTATCTCAAATGTTAACTATCTTAGCAACCAGTAAATCCAGAATTAAATTGCACAAGCAAAGCCAAGTAAAACATTCTTTTTACTGACAAATCTAAGCATAAAGCTTCTCAGATCATTATAGAAAACTGTAGGAGGAAAATAGGTATATCATTTCTTATAACTTGCAGAGTTATCTGGGATGTGTTTATATCAATACTGTAACTTTATCAGGTAAGAAAATATGTAGAAGCTGAAAATGTCACTAGCTTACCTGGGATAACCACTGAGAGATGTAAAAATCATTTAATCCAGGAATCATAACATTAGGAAGGTTGTATTATTTTAAAGTTAAGCAAAAAGTGTGAATTATATGGATGCATATCAAGATGCATAGAAAGAAAAAGAAACAGATTTATGTTTCCACAATTCTAAGTATTTATGAAAAATTTTCTTGAGTACTGACCAGAAAGATTGCAAGAGGAAAGGATGGAGGATAATTGCAGAAAATACAGGTCTAAAAATGTAAACAAAAAAACCCAATACTTTTATAATTTAATCAGTGACCATAAATTAACTTTTATATATGTGTGTATATGTATGAATGTGTGTTAATGGATACAAGAAAGGTGATAATGAAGAGGAGAAGAGGTATGTGTAAGGATTGAGATTTTTCATCAATATTTCCAGAAATTACTTCTAATTGGGTATTAGTCTTTTGATACATTGATAGATATTTTTTAGAGAGATCACAAGATGAAACACATTTGAAAAATGCTACATACATGCCAGATGCAATAAGGGCCTCATGGAAGTTTATAATTCTTATTAGTATATTAAAGACTTATTTGATTCACAGTAGATAAATTTGCTTAAATTGTTCAAATCAGAATACACCATACTCATTTATCCACAGACATTTTTTCCTTGGAATATTTTAAAATTATCTTTTTGGGAAAATATCATTCTAGGTTAATCTCTGAAAATACATTACTCAGTTTTTATACTATGACTCAAGTTGCTTTTCCATGAAAAAGAATGGATCTGGATCAGGAGAGGTGGAAATTGATAGTTTCCATAATTTGGAGCTTTTGTAAAACAGTTATTGATGCATAATAGATGTACATAGTTTTGGGATACTTGTGATAGTTTAATATTTATATAACTTGTAAAGATCAAATCAGCGTACTTGAGATATCTGTCACCTTAATTATTCATTTACTCTTTATGCTAGAAGCATTTGCATTCTTCCACTCCAGCTATTTTGAAATATGCAATTGATTCTTGTAAACTATTGTTACTCTACTGATCTTTTAAACACTAGGTTTTATTTCTTCTATCAAACTGTATGTTTGCACTCATAAATCAACTTCTCTTCATCGCTTCCTTTCTGGCCTCTGGTAACAACCAGTCTGTTCTCTCTCTTCATGAGATACATATTTCAATTCCTACAGTTGAGTGAGCATATGCAACATTTTTCTTTCTGTGTTTGGCTTATTTCTCTTATCATACATATGGTATATTTACATATATCCTTTCCCTATAATGCTTTTAGATGTTACCTGCCATCTGAGCTCTACAAAGTGTAGAGTTCAGGAGCCTAAAAAGGAGCAAATCCTCCACATATTAGAAAAGTACAATAACTCACATAAATTTTGTAAGTCATTAATAAATAGCTCTTACATGTATGTAGAATGAAGAAAAAAAAATGGCTTGCTATTTGGCCATAAGAAACAAAGAAATAACTTGTAGCTTTGAATACACTTGAGGAATATCCTATAGTCTTTGGTCCACCTTTTGAGAATGACTTCTGGAGACCAATTTCAAAATATTAGACTAGATTGAGAATCATAGTAATTCAGTGTTTAGTAGTATCAAAAGTCCATCTGGTCCTGCGTTGTTACTAATTGATCAGTCCTGCATTATGTAATATATATTTTATTATTAGCCAAAATGTATAAATATTTTGTTAATAATAACTGTTACAAAATTTATGAATGATTTTTTTCACAGATGTAACCAGATTAAAGAAATAGCTAATGATATTCTTCATCCTTACATTCTGACATACTGTCTTCAGTGAAAAAAATAAACAAAGGAAAGCAGATATTTCGCATTAAATCAAATAATTTTAGTTCTATTATTAGAGTATGTCACACAGGTAAATCATATCAATCATGCAAGCTGCAGAAAAGAATTAGAACTCAAGATCTAGTAATTTATTTTAAGACATCCCTAACAGAGGTAATTACGTACATTACTCCATTGGAAATTTCTGGCTTTCCTTTGAAGCTCTATAGCATGTAGAATATTGAAGGCATGTGTGGCATCTTCTGTGGATTACTTGCCCTATCACCTTCCTCCACTGTATTGTAAAGTCTAGAAGCTTAAAGCCCTATTTTCCAGTCTCTGCTGCCACAGTTCTGGAAGTGAACTTCATTATGCAATTGAATACTCATATAAGATTTTAAAGGGAAGTTATTTCTCTTGCCCCCCTTCTACAGGTGAGTGAAAACATGGAGATCCACATACCAAGAGGATATTGATTGCAGCTTTCCAAAGTCTGGTCACCAGATCCAGATGTAGCCATGGAAGCAACAGTGGAGTTAGGAGTTGAGGAATGTTTTAGCCCCACTAGTTTCTATGGCTTCCTGTAGTTACTTCACTCCCACATAGCTACCTTTCCCAGTAATTTTTCTACGTATAACATTCCCTGTATTTAATCTTTTCAGCTTAAAAGATTTCTGCCTTTTACACTGAACTAGGACTGATACAGTAGAAATGACATATAACCAAAATATAGCAAAAAATAAAGCTTTCATATTAAAAATCTGAATACATAATAGAATTCAATAAAAAATGAAATAATGCAATATATAATAAAAATAAATAACTGAAAACTATTAAAATAGTACAAACCATTATGTTGTATTTGCAATGCAGGTGGGATTAAAGGTACATTTATTTTCTATAAAATCTGTTGGGAAAATATTGGGAATAAAATTATGTTCTCCCAAAAGTGTCTTTGTTTTTTGTTTGTTAATTTTAACAATCATATTTATTTTTCCATTTAGGAGAGAACAAAGCAGAACTCATATGTTGTCTCCTCATCATTAATATCAGTCAATTCATTTTCTCTCTTTTCCTTACTCTAAACTCCAGAGAGTAGATATTAAAACTGGCTTTTTAAAGTAAGAATTTTATGTAGTTAATTAAACTGGCTGCTCTCCATCAAACAGTTATTGACTAAAACTAGGATTACTTTAATAAAATTATTGTTTTACAAAAAGTGTAAAATGTCTAACTACTTTGAATATGTTCCTTATTACACATAGTTTGAGATTTAATAAATGCTTTGGAT
The DNA here is from genome assembly GCF_002776525.5 of Piliocolobus tephrosceles. Lineage (NCBI taxonomy): Eukaryota > Metazoa > Chordata > Mammalia > Primates > Cercopithecidae > Piliocolobus > Piliocolobus tephrosceles. Next base: position 2,290,463 of record NC_045438.1, read on the forward strand.
TTTAATGAAAGGATATTATCTACTGAAATTTTGAAAATTATACATAAACTATGATTTTAAGAATTATAAGACAAGTAAAATTCTACATTTAATAATTTGTATAATTATTATATACATATACACACATATTTACTAATAAAGAATCTACATATACATTACCTGAAATAACCCTCTTAATAATACTAATAAGTTGCTGTTTTACAGAGTAGGAAAAGCAGACCTGGCGATTTTAAGTACTTTAATCAAACTAGTCAAGAGGTAGAGCTACAATTTTAGGACAGATAATCTGAATTATGAGTCATATAATTCTTTATTGCATTATGATTATTTATATTAAGTATCTAGTCTTTAAATTTTAGCTGACATAAAGCAATTATACATAAAAATAAAAGGACAACTCCCAACAAGAAATTTAAAATATTATTTGAGGTCAGATTTAAGTTAAATTCTAACTCACCAAATAAAATTCATATTCATAAATATGTATATATAATATATTGAGTAGTTATTCCTTCCTCTCAAACTCCCAATACATTGACTAAATTATATCTACTGGAAAATTATTATGTGATTTTAAGTAAACTAAATGTAATCAATTGTTTTATATATTATTTGAATAGACACTAGATTAGTAAAAAACAAAAAAAAAACAAAAAAGAAACAATAATTTTTAAAGAATCTAAGAAATCAGTTAAGAATTAGTTATTGACTCTGGTGGCATGGGGAGAGAATGCCATGCCAGTGAATACGAGTATCCAGTCTTGATAGATTTATGTTAGATGTAGTAAACTGGTATAAAATGTGTTAAGGGTTAAAATAATAATAATAATCCAGAGTCTTAAAGATTATTTCACTCCCCTTTTTTGAATCATATATTCAGCATGTAATTCTAATTTTGCTATTGACATTGAGTGGTGAAATCAGATGCCTGTGTGTGATTGAATCTAGCTACACGACATGCCAAATGTGTGGCTCTGGGATATTAAACTTGTGATTTAATTCCTGCATACATAATTGAGACTAGTAATACCATCAGTGTCTCAGGATTATTGTGGGGATTGAATGAATAAATATATATAAAGTTCTGTTTGCCATATATTAATTGGTTAATAAATGTTAAGTAGCTCGAAATAGTATTTAACATATAATGAGTTAATTGCTATAAACTAGGTAACAAAGTAAATGTTTAAATACATAATCATCTTACAAAGAAGTCATTGGATAGGACAATTTCTTTAAATGAGGAAATTGACAACAAAAAGCATCCCACCAATAATCGGTGACTACCAATATTCCAAAATGCTTTGTAGATACACAATTTCTCACTTAGATCTGAAATTGTTTACACACCAGTCTCTTGTAAATTTGGTCACAAAGATGCAATTCCTAAGAGGGTAACTACTTTGGGGATATCAAAATTTTAATTACTTTGTGCATCTGCAAAGCTGAAGATTAAATTTTGGAAAGTAATGAGTAACCATACAAGGCACTATCTTCTTCTGTGATTTTATTAGACCCTAGAGGATAGCTCCATTTTGTCACTTGATAAATTTGAGAAAACTTTTTTTTATGGCATGATTATGAAATTTTAAATTCAGATTTTGTAATTTGCTCTGATCTTAATATTTTGGTACAGAACTATACATTCTATTTTAATATCAAATCCCCTGAGAATACCTGGGAAAATGTTCACGAGCTGTAATAATTCAGTTTAATATCTATTGGTTACGTGATATAATTATAAAGAGACTAAGCCAGAAGGCGGGATGGCCATCTCCTTTTCCCTGACCTCACATCTACAGATGAAAGACTTCCACTAGATTAACTTTCCTGGAATGCTTCCACTCTCCTTCCAACTCCTTTCCAAGCCAGAGAAAATCACATCTATATGGATATGTATGTAAATGGAGGGTTTGAGTAAAAGGTGCTTAGTGCCTTCCTTTCTTTTAATCTCTCTCTCTTCCTCCTCTTCTAGTGCATCCTCCTCCTCCTCATCATCATCACCATGTCTGTCATAGTTATCATTTATTGTTTTCATCATTTTAACCTGTCTGCTTTCAGTGAAGGCATATTCTATTCAGCTATAAGTTTAGGGGAGTGGGTTCTGCTCCATGAGGATTGGGGCAGGAGGGCTAGAACTGTCCAGGATAGTCGGTAACTGGGTAGGTAAATCTTTTTTTCTGGGGTGAATGATTGGTAAGCTATATTGTCCACACATATAAAGTAATACTCCTCAATCTTTGAATTACTAATAAAGGTGTGCCTGAATTATACATCTACTCCTAAATTAGTTCTGAATTTTGTAAGAGATAAAATATCAATTCTCTCTTAGAAATTTCAACACAGCAGGATCTATTGTTTCTTGACTTTTTAATAATCATCATTCTGACTGGCATGAGTTATTATCTCATTGTAGTTTTGATGTGCATTTCTCTAATGAACAGTTATGATGACCTTTTTTCATATATTTGTTGGCTGCGTAAATGTCTTCTTTTGAGAAGTGCCTGTTCATATGCTTTGCTTATCTGCCAGTGAGGCTGTGGAGAAATAGAAATGCTTTTACACTGTTGGTGGGAATGTAAATAATTTCAACCATTGTGGAAGACAGTGTGGTGATTCCTCAAAGATCTAGAACCAGAAATACCACTTGACCCAGCAATTCCAATACTGGGTATATACCCAAAAGAACACAAATCATTCTACTCTAAAGACACCTGCACACATATATTTACTGCAGCACTATTTACAATAGCAAAGACATGGAACCAACCCAAATGCCCATCAATGATAGACTGGATAAAGAAAATGTGGCACATATACACTATGAAATACTATGCAGCCATAAAAAAGAATGAGATCATATCCTTTGCAGGGGAATGGACAAAACTGGAAGCCATCATCCTCAGCAAACTAACACAGGAACAGAAAACCAAATATCACATATTCTCCCTCACAAGTGGGAACTGAATAATGAGAACACATGGACACAGAGAGGGGAACATCACACACTGGGGCCTGTGCGGGGGTGGGGCCAGGAGAGGGAGAGCACTATGACAAATACCTAATGCATGCAGGGCTTAAACCCTAGACGACAGATTGACAGGTGCATCAAACAACCATGGAATATGTATACCTGTGTAATAAACCTGCATGCTCTGTACATTTATCCCAGAACTTCAGGTAAAACAAAAATAAAAAATTTCAACACAGAGGACAGTCACAATACCTTCATTGTGAGCCTAGACAGGCAGAAAAATAAGAAAAACAAGAGACAAGAGACTCTAGGTCTCTGAAGCCAAACACCTTCCTTTTTCATATTTCCATTCTGCAGTACCATCTGTGAAGGTATTTTCATTGCCTTGAACATCTTCCAACTCTCTTACCTATCTTCCCTGGATATTTCACCATTAGAGAAAGTGTAACTACATTCAGAAGCTGCTTACCAACAGACTTAGCGTTGACTCTCTATGCATGTAAAATATTTCACTGAAATGCTATGCTGAGGTTTATTAAAGTATATGTTACTCAAGAAGAATTATGATAATTTGGTAGGAGACAAAATAACATCAAAACAACCACTTTTGCTGCTGTTGTAGGAGCAACCAGAGGAAGCATATTTATACTGAACTATTAAAAGGCAGAAAGATAACATCACAAGTTATTTCTGGATTTTATAATTATTTGAACTGATAAAAGGCATTACTAGGTTCCCTAGAGATATGCACAATAATTAATTTTCCTAACAACACATTCCATTCTTTCATGAGAAACCATAGAGTTTTCAATATTATATATTTCTTAGGGTCAAAAACTTGGTTTCCAGGTAGAAGTCCCCAATATAATCAGGAAGTCAGAGGAAACAGACGAATGAAGGAAGGAAGAAGATGAAAACAGAATGTTTTGAAATGCTGTCACAACGTTGATATCTGTGCAATTGACTACTGAAGGGTGAGCTCCTTGCCTAACTGGTGCTAATTACTACGAATTTCTAACAACGAAAAGATAGAAAAGATAGAAGATGATTCCCAGGCACTCATTTCAAGCAGGTTCAAGGTATTTTTCAGAATTATTTTTGTGGACAGGCTCACCTAAAGCCCAGAAAGAGCAGAAAAACAGTGCTGAAGCAATTTCCCAAGAACTGAAAGAATTCAAATACATGTATGGAATTTTAACCCACCTTTTTTGCTTGTAACTATTGGTAGCATTAACTGAAGATGAATAGTGCCTCATATACCTCTAACATATCAAAATCCTAATGTACTTATTCAAAGAAAGTAAGACTAAAAACAAGGAAAGACCAAAAGGAAGGCAGAAAAAAATGACTACTTTTTTTCTTTTTCTGAATAAGAGATCTATAAGCAGCATTCTATTAACAATTTGGTCTTTATAATGGCTCCATTTCCTTCAAATATTGCCATATACATTATATATATGAAGAATAGCATTCTAATAACTTAAAATGGATAAGGCAAATAGATAAATACACCTCTCATTAAACATTTTAAACAATAAAATACTAAAAGGAACAAATGAACAAAAATATTAAAGAGTTTTCAAAAGAATGCAAAATTCCTTCTAGAAACACATCGACTTTATATGTGGATTTGCCATAAAATATATTTAATTAAGGTATATAGATTGTTTTTAAGACAGAATCCTTTTGTACACTCAATAGATTATAGTATAAAGATAACTTTTATATGCATGAGAAAACAAAAAATTTGTTGTCACTCATTTTATTGCAATATTTGCTTTATTTTGGTATTGGACCCACAGTATCTCCAACATATGCCTATACATTAGGTTACAAAAATTATTTATTTATTATCAACACTGACTAGGTATGAATATAATGGTGGCATTCTTATTCAAGTTTCTAATATATCTTTATGCATAGAAAATACAGGGCTATTGGTCGAAGATGTAAACACTGCTAAGTTTTTGTAGACTGTGTGAAAAACAAAAAAACAAAAACTCCTGCCTTTTCTCCCTCTGGCATCTGTATAAATATTTGATATGTATCTGTTCACTGTTTAAAAATTATAATTGCTGAAGATCAATAGGGAAGACATTTGTGGTTCTTGTTGGTGTGGAAGAATTTGATTTTTTCATTTAATAAGCACAAGGTCAAATCCTCAAAAAAAAAAAAAAAAAAAAACTAAAGAAAATAACCTGTTCTTTGTGTTCTGATTTTTTCTGATACATTAATGAAATACATATTGGAATACATTTGGTACAAATTATTCATTCACAGGAAAAGTATGCATTAATTATGTGTTTTTCCTTGTTCACATGACAATTGCATTGAATAAACAGATCTATTTTATATTTCAACTATGCTAATTCATATATCATGTTAAAATAATTTCAATTTTAATTTTGTTACGTTTTTTCATAAGTTTTTGTGGTACAGGTGTTATTTGGTTGCAGGAGTAATTTCTTCAGTAGTGATTTGTCAGATTTTGGTGCACCCATCACCCGAGCAGTATACACTGCACCGTATTTGTAGTCTTTTATCCCTCACCCCCTCACACTCTTCCCCGCAAATCCCCAATGTCCACTGCATCATTCTCATGCCTTTGCATTCTCATAGCTTAGCTCCCACATATAAGTGAGAACATAAGATGTTTGGTTTTCCATTCCTAAGTTACTTCATTTAGAATAATAGTCTCCAATCTCATCCAGGTTACTTTACAGTGCTGTTAATTCATTCCTTTTTGTGGCTGAGTAGTATTCCAGATATATATATCTGGATATATATATTTATCCACTTGTTGGTTGACGAGCATTTAGGTTGGTTCCACAATTTTGCAGTTGTGAATTGTGCTGCTATAAACATACTTGTGCAAGTATCTTTTTTGAATAATGTCTTCTTTTCCTCTGGGTAGATACCCAGTAGTGGGATTGCTGGATCAAATGGTAGTTCTACTTTCAGTTCTTTAAGAAATCTCCCCACTGTTTTCCACAGTGGCTGTGCTAGTTTACATTCTCACCAGCAGGGTAGAAATGTTCCCTGTTCACCACATCCACCTCAGTATCTACTGTTTATTTTTTGATCATGGCCATTCTTGTGAGAGTTAAGTGGTATCACATTGTGGCTCTGATTTGCATTGCCCTGATCATTAGTGATATTGAGCACTTTTTCATACGTTTGTTGGCCATTTGTATATCTTCTTTTGAGAATTGTCTATTAATGTCCTTAGCCCACTTTTTGATGGGATTGTTTGTTTTCTTCTTACTGATTTGTTTGAGTTTGTTGTAGATTCTGGATATTAGTCCTTTGTCAGATATATAGATTGTGAAGATTTTCTCTTACTCTGTGGTTCTCTGTCTACTCTGTTGACTGTTCCTTTTGCCATGCAAAAGCTCGTTAGTTTAATTAGGACCCAACTATTTGTCTTTGTTCTTATTGCATTTGCTTTTGGGTTCTTGGTCATGGAATCCTTGCCCAAGCTAATGTCTAGAAAGGTTTTTCCAATGTTATCTTCTAGAATTTTTATAGCTTCAAGTCTTAGGTTTAAGTTTGTAATCCATCTTGAGTTTATTTTTGTAGAAAGTGAGACATGAGGATCCAGTTTCATTCTCCTACATGTGGCCAGGCGATTATCCCAGCACCATTTGTTGAAAAGGGTGTCCTTTCCCCCACTTTATGTTTTCATTTGCTTTGTTGACAATCAGTTGGCTGTAATTATTTGGGTTAATTTCTGGGTTCTCTATTCTCTTTGATTTGGTCTATATACCTATTTTGTACCAGTACCATGCTGTTTTGGTGACTATAGCCTTATAGTATAGTTTGAAATCAGGTAGTGTGATACCTCCAGATTTGTTCTTTTTGCTTAGTCTTTCTTTGACTACGCAGGCTCTTTTTTGGTTCCATATGAATTTTAGAACTGTTTTTTCTAGTTCTGTGAAGAATGATGGTGGTATTTTGATGGGGGATTGCACTGAATTTGTAGATTGCTTTGGCAGTATGGTCATTTTCACAATATTGATTCTACCCATCCATGGGCATGAGATGTGTTTCCATTCGTTTGTGTCATCCATGAGTTCTTTCTTTTTATTATTATTATTATTATACTTTAAGTTCTAGGGTACCTGTGCACAACGTGCAGATTTGTTGCATATGTACAAATGTGCCATGTTGGTATGCTACACCCACCAACACGTCAGCACCCATCAACTCGTCATTTACATCAGGTATAACTCCCAATGCCATCCCTTCTCCCTCCCCCCTCCCCATAATAGGCCCCCGTGTATGATGTTCCCCTTCCTGAGTCCAAGTGATCTCATTGTTCAGTTCCCACCTATGAGTGAGAACATGCGGTGTTTGGTTTTCTGTTCTTGAGATAATTTGCTGAGAATGATGGTTTCCAGCTGCATCCATGTCCCTACAAAGGACACAAATTCATCCTTTTTTATGGCTGCATAGTATTCCATGGTGTATATGTGCCACATTTTCTTAATCCAGTCTGTCACTGATGGACATTTGGGTTGATTCCAAGTCTTTGCTATTGTGAATAGTGCCGCAATAAACATACGTGTGCATGTGTCTTTATAGCAGCATGATTTATATTCCTTTGGGTATATACCCAGTAATGGGATGGCTGGGTCATATGGTATTTCTAGTTCTAGATCCTTGAGGAATCGCCATACTGTTTTCCACAATGGTTGAACTAGTTTACAATCCCACCAACAGTGTAAAACTGTCTCTATTTCTCCACATCTATGAGTTCGTTCACGAGGGTTTTTAGTTTTCCTTGTAGAGGTTGTTTGCCTCCTTGGTTAGGCATATTCTTAAGTTTTTTTCTTTTTTTTTTTTTTCAGCTGTCGTAAAAGGGGTTGAGTTATTGATTCGATTCTCTGCTTGGTTGCTGTTTGTGTAGAGAAGAGCTGCTGATTTGTGTACATTAATTGTGTATCCAAAAAAATTGCTGAATTCTTTTATCAGTTCTAGGAGCTTTCCAGAGGAGTTCTTAACGTTTTTAAAGTAAACAATCATATCATCAGCAAATAGAGACAGTTTGACTTCCTCTTTACCGATTTGGATTCCTTTCCTCTCCTTTTCTTTCTTCTCTTGTCTGATTACTCTGGCTAGGTCTTCCACTGCTATGTTGAAGAGGAATGGTGAGAGTGGGTTTGTCATAGACAGCTTTATTACATTAAGGTATGTCCCTTGTATGCTGATTTGCTGAGCGTTTTAATCATAAAGGGATGCTGGATTTTGTCAAATGCTTTTACTGCAGCTATTGAGATGATCACGTGATTTTTGATTCTGTTTATGTGGTGTATCACATTTACTGACTTGTGTACGTTAAACCATCTCTGCACCCCTGGTATGAAACCCACTGGATCATGGTGTATTATCTTTTTGTCATGTTGTTGGATTCAGTTAGCAAGTATTTTGTTAAGGATTTTAGCATCTATGTTCATCAAGGATAACAGTCTGTAGTTTTCTTTTTTGTTTATGTCCTTTCCTGGTTTTGGTATGACGGGGATGCTGGCTTCATCAGGTGAAGTAGGGAGGGTTCCTTCTTTCTCTGCATTGTGCGTTAGTGTCAAAAGGATTGGTACCAATTCTTTGAATGTCTGGTGGAATTCTGCTATGAATCTGTCTGGTCCTGCACACTTACCATTTCAATCTCACTACTTGTTATTGTTCTGTTCCAGGTATCTAATTCTTCCTAATTTAAGCTAGGAGGGTTGTATTTTTTCCAGGAATTTATCCGTCTCTTAGGTTTTCTAGTTTATGTGCATAAAAGTGTTCATAGTAGCCTTGAATGACCTTTTGTATGGTGTCAGTTGTAATATCTCCTGTTTCATTTCCTAGTGAGAATATTTGGATTTTCTCTCTTCTTTTCTTGGTTAATCTTGCCAATAGTCTACCAATTTTATTTGCCTTTTCAATGAACCAGCTTTTGTTTCATTTATCTTTTTGTATAATTTTTGTTTCAATTTCATTTAATTCTGTTCTGATCTTGGTTATTTTCTTTCTTCTGCTGGGTTTGTTTCAATTTTATTTAGTTCTGATCTGATCTTGGTTATTTCCTTTCTTCTGCTGGGTTTGGTTTTCTTTTGTTCTTGTTTCTCTAGTTCCTGGAGGTGTGCCCTTAGATTGTCTGTCTGTGCTCTTTCAGCCTTTTTGATGTAGGCATTTAGGGCTATGAACTTTCCTCTTAGCACTGCCTTTGCTGCATCCCAGAGGTTTTGATAGGTTGTGTCATTATTGTCATGCAGTCAGAAGAATTTTTTAATTTCCATCTTGATTTTATTTTTGACCCAATGCTTATGGAGGAGTGCGTTATTTAATTTCCATGTATTTGCGTGGTTTTGAAGGTTCCCTTTGGAGTTGATTTCTGGTTTTATTCTGTTGTGATCTGAGAGAGTGCTTGATATAATTTCAATTTTCTTAAATTTATTGAGTCTCATTTTATGGCCTACCATATGGTCTAGCTTGGAGAAAGTTCCATGTGCTGTTGAACAGAATGTGTATTCTGTGGTCGTTGGATGAAATGTTCTGTACATACCTGTTAAGTCTATTTGTTCCAAGGTATAGTTTAAACCCACTGTTCTTTGTTGACTTTGTTTTGATGATGTGTCTAGTGCTGTCAGTGGAGTATCGAAGTCCCCCACTATTATTGTGTTGCTCTCTCATTTCTTAAGTCTATTAGTAATTGTTTCATAAATTTGGGAGCTCCAGTGTTAGGTACATATATGTTTAGAATTGTGATATTTTCCTGCTGGACAAGGCCTTTTATCATTATAATGTCCCTCTATGTCTCTTTTAACTGCTGTTGCTTTAAAGTTTGTTTTGTCTGACATAAGACTAGGTACCCCAATCACTTTTGTTGTTCATATGCATGAAATGCTTTTTTCCTCCCCTTTATTTTAAGTTTTTGTGAGCCCTTATGTACTGAGCAAGTCTCCTGAAGGTAGATAATTTGTTGGTGAGGTCTTGTCCATTCTGTGGATCTGTATCTTTTAAGCGGAGCATTTAGGCCATTTACATTCAATGTTCATATTGAAATGTAAGGTACCATTCCATTCATGGTACTCTTTGTTGCCTGTGTACTTTATTTTTGTTTTGTTTTTTGTTTGGGCTTTTTAACTTGTATTTATGTTTTATAGGTCCTGTGTGATTTACGCTTTAAAGAGGTTCTGTTTTGGTGTGTTTCCAGAATTTGTTTCTAGATTTAAAGCTCCTTTTAGCAGTTCTTCTAGTGGTGGCTTGATAATGGCTAATTCTCTCAGTATTTGTTTGTCTGTAAAAGCCTATATCTTTCCTTCATATATAATGCTTAGTTTTGCTGAAATCAAAATTCTTAGTTGATAAGTGTTTTGTTTGAGGAGGCTAAAGATAGGGCCCCAATCTCTTCTATCTTGTAAGGTTTCTGTTGAGAAATCTGCTGCTAATCTGATAGGTTTTCCTTTATAGGTTACCTGGTGCTTCTGTCTCACAGCTTTTAAGATTCTTTCATTCATTTTAACTTTAGATAACCTGATGACAATGTGCCTATGCAAAGATCTTCTTGTGATGAATTTCCAGGGTGTTCTTTGTGCTTCTTGTATTTGGATGTCCAGGCCTGTAGCAAGGCTGGAGAGGTTTTCCTCGGTTATTCTTCCAAATATGTTTTCCAAGCTTTAGAATCTTCTTCTTTCTGAGTAATATTGATTATTCTTAGGTTTGATTGTTTAACATAATCCCAGACTTCTTGGAGGCTTTGTTCATATTTTCTTATTATTTTTACTTTGTATTTGTTGAATTGGGTTAATTCAAATACCTTGTCTTTGAGCTCTGCATTTTTTCTACTTGTTAAATTCTATTGCTCAGACCTTCTACAGCATTTAGCATTTCTAAAAACGTGGCCACAGTTTCCTGAATTTTTGATTGTTTTTTCTTTAAGCTATCTATTTCCTTGAATATTTCTCCCTTCACTTCTTGTATAATTTTTTGGATTCCCTTGCACTGGAAAGATCCCTACCTAATTAGCTTAATAACTATCCTCCTGAATTGTTTCTTTGGTCCCTCCCTGATTAGCTTAATAACTAACCTTCTGAATTCTTTTTCAGGTAAATCAGGGATTTCTTCTTGGTTGGGATTTGTTGCTGGTGAACTAGTGTGATATTTTGGGGGTGTTTTGTCATAGTACTAGAGTTGGTTTTCTAGTTCCTTCTCATTTGGATAGGCTCTGACAGAGGGAAAGTCTAGGTCTGAAGCCTGTTATTCAGATTCTTTTGTCCCACAGGGTGTCCCATTGATGTAGTACACTCTCTCTTTCTCTATGGATATGGCTTCTTGTGAGCTGAACTGCAGTGCTTGTCCCTCTTTTGGGTCTAGCCACCCAGCGAGTCTACCCAGCTCTGGTGAACCATCTATAGGTCTCTCAGTCATGGATACCAGTGCTTTTTCTGATGGAGGTGGTGGGGGGTGCAATGGACTCTGTGAGGGTTCTTAGCTTTGGTGGTTTAATATTCTATTTTTGTGCTATTTGGCCTCCTGTCAGGCGTGGTGCTTTCCAGAGCACATCAGCTGTGGTTTTATGGGGAGGAGCCGGTGGTGGGCAGGGTCCTAGAACTCCGAAGATTATATGCCCTTTGTCTTCCACTACCAAGCTGGGTAGGGAAGGACCATCAGGTGGGAGCAGGGCTAGGACTGTCTGAGCTCAGAGTCTCCTTGGGCAGGTCTTGCTGCAGCTGCTGTGGGGGATGGGGTTGAAATTCCCAGGTCACTGGAGGTGTGTACCTAGGAGGACTAATGCTGCCTCTGCTGAGTCAGGCAGGTTGTCAGGGAAGTAGGGGAAAGCCAGCAGTCACAGGCCTCACCCAGCATCCACGCAAACTGAAGAGCCGGACTCTCTCCCCCCATCCCCCTACAACAGCCCCCAGACCATTTCCAAACAATAAGGGCTTGAAAACCTGCCCCAGGCTATCCATCTCCCAGCTATGAAAGGAAAGGGCTGGATTTGGACCCTGCCCTGAGTTCTGGCTGGGAGGCTTCTCATCTGGTTCAAATTGTTCCAAAGTTCAGCTAGAGATTTGTATCTTCCTGTGTAGTTTTACTCCCTGTTCCTCTCCTGTTGGATCCCTGTGGTGCCAGGCAGGAATGGGCTGCTTGGGGACCCAGCGAGGTCCCAGGGCCTTTCTGCTGTTTCCTCTACCCCTGTATTTCACTTGGCTCTCTAAATTGACTCAGCTCCAGGTAAAGTCGGAAATTTCTCCCTCAAACAGACCTTCAGCGTCTCCAGTGGGAGTGTGTGTTCGGGAGAGGAGGGTCTGCCTTTTCCATGGCCGCAGTTGGGACACTCTCAGTTTTGCGGGGGGAGGTCTACTGGGTCCTGCAGGAGCAGGAGGGTCTGTGGGTCCTCTTGGGATTGCTGGTCTCAATTTTAGTGAGATAATTATGCACTGGTTCTACCAGTGCATATTTAGTACCAGTGTACTTATGGGGGAAAAATGAATAATTCAGCAAAAAGCAACTGCCTCTCATTTTCTGCACTAATTACTAAAGCTGCATTTGATTTTCAAAATGTAGTGAGCTTTTTCAGTTTTCCAAGCATACATTGTCTTCTTTCAAATACAGGATATCATCCTCCAACTGCAGATGCTCCTTAACTTATGATTATGTCCTCATCAACTCACTGTAAATTGAAAATATCGTAAGTCAAAAATGAATTTAATACACCTAATCTACTGAACTTTATAAAGCTTAGCCTAGTCTAGCTTAAATGTGCTCAGAGCACTTACATTAGCCTATATTTGGGCAAAATCATCTAACACAAAGCCTATTGTATAGTAAACTGTTTAATTTGATGTAGATGTACAAATAAGTTTTGAGTCCCATGCAATTTATAAAATATTGCACTGACAGTAAAAACGAAAATGGTTGTATGGGTACTCAAAGTATGGTTTTTACTGAATGTGTATTTCTTTCACGCCATTGTAAAATTAAAAAAAAAAAAAAAATCCTAAGTCGAAGTATTGTAAGTTGGAAACCACCTGAACAATGTATCCTTGGTACTTAGGTTATTGATTTTTTTAAATTCATCATATCATTTTTTAAAAAATCACCTTGATTAAATCTACTTTTCATTGCTCCCTAAAAATGTCAGAGCCTAAATATGTCCAGAGAAATGTTTCTTATGCCAGCCTTAATTAACACAGGATCAATATTATCACTTGGTATCAAAAATTTATATATGGATATTATAAATATTTTTGAGTATCATAACCAATCTCAAAAACTATGCCTATCACTGCATTCACAGAAACAACCATATGTAATGTTATTTTTATGTTTATTCTCCATCAGAAAGAGGACTAAGGTGCACAAACCTATAATTTTCCTGTTTTTGAAGGTTTGTCTGACATGTTAGAGCAAACTAAATGTAGTCCTTTGACCATCTGAACAAATAATTTGAACAGAGTCACATTCTTCCTGAGTATACCCTATAATTCTCTAAACATAAGTATTTGAAAGTATTAGTGAAATCAATTCCCAACATAATTTCCACCTGTAAAATATCTCAACTGAGCTTTCAAGAGATTTTATCAAATAAGTACTTAAATAAGTAAAATATATTCTTGATTTGTCACAAACAATATTGAATCTTAAAAGTTCAAATATATAGTGTATAAACTTTTTGAAACTAGTATCCTGACTACTAAAGGAAAAAGATTTAATGTGTTGTGAATTTAATTTTAATTAATTAATTAAGTTAACAATAACATAGATTTAAATGTAAGGGAGTTAGGTTCTATCAACAACTGTATGTGTGACCTTTGGGAAATTACTTAACACATTTTGTGTCTATTTTCTTTATTCACAGTATGAGAGGTTTGGACCCATTGGTCCCTAGTATGCCTTCTAGGTTTAAAATATTTTGTCTTTATGAAAATTTAGCTGAAATAAAAATCCAAAATTATGCAGTATTCTTAGTATTGAGGCAATATATGTGGCAAAAGTATTAGCTCAAGAACGATTCTGAATAGATTTTATGTTGAACATTGATACCTAACCTAAAGATTTACAGATTTAATTTTACAGTTTAGGTACTCCCTGGTGGCTTATTTACTTTTTTGCATAGGGGGAGGAGAGGAAGAAATCTGTAGGGAGCATCTTGCAATCAAAAGTTTTTCCTCCTAATAACATATTTAAATCTGGTAATCATTACATAAAGGGTGCTATATCTACTTTGTATCAATTTCTAATTTAACTTTATTTAGCCTACTGTATTTAACTGTGATTTGACTTTTCTGTTTTAACCAAAAACATTTTACTTAAATAGGCACTAATGATCTTAACCAATAAAGTTAATATTTTTATAGTTAGGAAAAAAATGCATACAAATGTAGAGGTAAAATGTTATTTTAAAAATTCTCCTAACAATTTTCTTTCTCTTTTCTGCATTATTTGTATTCTGAACTTTATTGCCAATTGGCATTAATTGGTGATAATTGGTTGTATGTATCTGGTAATAGTCATGTGATTATGGAACTGAATGAGATTACATGAAGAGTAATTTCAATTTTCAAATTTATGTGTATTAAAAAATAAGCCTGAGAAGAAACAGGCAGTTTGTCAAAGTAGTAATTTCTGAGGGATACAAAAGTTTTATATTAACTTGAAATCTCAATGGGAAATAATCTTTACATGCAGATATAATGAAGGCAGAATAACCCACACATTCCAGATTTCTCCAAGTCTTTGAGTACATTTATTTACATTCTAGTCTGTCTGAATAGCTAAGTGTATAAGGGATTGTAGCCTGTATAGTTGGAAGTCAGTGGTAACAACTCTTCTTCCAAGATAACGTACACCTGTTATAAAAGGCAAATTAAATTGCTATTTAGGATCTACCAGCCATATAAACTTTAATAAAATCTGTTACCTTTTTGAGGCTATTGTCTTATCCATTTAAAGAAGATCCTAATAAGCTTTAGAAATTTCCAAAGTATTCCACTGTTAGTACTTTTCAATTATCAGAGATGAAAAGAGCCTAAATATTAAAAAATAAATAAAAACAAATAAATAATATATACTAGTATGTGGAAGATAATCTGAATCAGTAAGACTTCATTTAATATGGAATAATACAAGAGAAGGAAAAATAACTTAGACCACAAAGATATATGATAATTTTGACCTGTAGAGAAGCCATCAGTGACAACTAAGTGAAGCAATGAAGATGTAACAGAGGAAAATTCTCCAAAGAGGTAGAAAAAAAGTAATATGTATATAAAGTGGTGAAGACAGAGAAGCATATCAAATACATGAAAAGAAATATTTAAAAGACCACAAGGTAGACTTAAAAGTTTTACCTCTAAAGACCACAAGGTAGACTTAAAAGTTGGAGAAAAGTGCAACATGGAGGATCTTCCGGGTAAAAGAGTTGTTAGACGCCTTGGTGATCTGCTTCTACTACCTTTGTCAGAAGTGATCATAAAATCTTGCAAATACTAGAACAAAATTAGGTTATAGAAAACTGAAACCAAATACTAGAGAGAAGAATGTAATAAAAGAATCCTTACATCTTAGTCAAGAAAAATGATTTGCTTAGAGTCTAAGAAAATGGACAAATTCAATAACTGTGGCATATTACTTTACTCTGAGAAATCAGGAAGGAGATGCAAAGAATGGATATGGGAAAATGATCTTCCTGTTTCTGAAACATGGAAGCTCCATTTCATAATCCACAGGCCAGTGAACATGACAGAGAATTGATATTAAGACAAAAGCATTTTTGTGAGTGCCTACAATAGGAAGAAGTGAGCAGTAGACCTTGCATGTTATCACAATGTGTAGGATTTGTCAGATATATAATCCTTTAGAGGTTTATAAGATTGAAGCTTTAAAGGCATATATATCTGACAGATCCTATATTTAGTAAGTGGTAATGCCTGATCTACAATCTAGTTCTCCTGACTGCAAATCCCTTGCTCTTTCTACAGCATAAGTCCTGATATTAGAATGTGAAGTTTGTTACTCTGGAGACATAAAAAGGTTATAACTTTTCTTTTTAAACTACATTGTAGACTGTCAGTTTCCTATTGCTGTGTAACAAACCAGTATAAAAATGAACGCTTTCAAACAATGACCATTCATTTAGGTAATAATTATTTAAGTCTGCAGTTCAGGCTATGCTCATCAGATTAATTGTTCCAGTCTCAGCTGGCCTCCCTCTTGAAGCTGTTGTCAGGAGGGAACTGTGCTTCTTGGTGTTGGCTTGTTTGGGGCTGGGAAAACAGTGGTGGACTGGGCACCTGGACCATGTAACCCTTCTTATCTAGCTGGCTAGACTAGGCTCAAAAGTGTTTTGGGAGAGAAGAGGAAAGATGAAATGACCTTGTCTGAGTCTGTCCCTGCCTCTATAACAAAATACCACAGACTGGATAATTTATAAATAATATAAATTTATTTCTCAGTGTTCTGGAGGCTGGGGTGTTTAAGATCAAAGAGCCAGCAGCTTTGGTGGCGGGTGAGGGCCTGGTTGTTGCTACTGAAATGGCATTTTGAACACTGGTGGAAGGACCAAAAGGATAAGAGAGGATAGCTAGTTCCCTCCACCTCTTTTATAGTAGCATTAATCCCATTCAAATGAGCATACAACCCTTATGGCCTATTCACATCCCAAAGCCCCACCTTCTAACACCATCACCTTTGTGTATAACTTTCAACATATGAATTTTGGAGAGACATAGGTTCAAATCATAGCGGATTCTCAAGGTTAGGCTCAGAACCACAGCATCACTTCCACTGAATCACCTTAGCCAAAACAAGTGTCAAGGTCAGTCTGTCTTGTTTACCCCCTCTTCAAGCAGTCAACAAGGAAGGAATTCCTGTCCTAGGTTATTGCTAAACACACAACATCTGAGTCTTGATAGACGACCTTGATGGCAGTTCAGTGATCATGTACACTTACAGCCTGGGGGAGGAGGAGACCACATTACATAGGGATACATGGGAGCTGCTCTCAGGGTCAGAGGGAGCCCGACGAGTCTGGACAGAAACATCCGTACGAGTGCTGCGGGGGTCCATCCCACAGACCCTGACCCAACGACTGACAGATAACATACATTGACACAGTGATTCTGCTTGTCAGTCCGGCTTAGGGTCCGGGCCCCTCACAGACACCAAGGAAGGTGCTGTAAAGAGTAGCAGCCAGGGCTCTGATCAGCCAGCAAAGCTCACATTTATTCAGTATAGATTTAATTGACAAAGGCTTGAGTCAACACACCTGTGGGTAATTAACCTGGTCGCCCCCCCCCCCGCCTCCCACCCAGGTCAGGGCCATATTGTCCTTGAATGAAGGTTGATTTTAGGACATGAGTAAACAAGCTATTTAGATAAACTACTCTACATTCCTTTCTATCTGTGCCCTAAGCTTCTGGCTCCAGAAAAGAGAATCTAGCTGCCTTCAGCCAAACTAAAGTTACGCAAAACTCCCCAACCTTCCAAGAAGGTTTCCTTCTTTCTATTCCTATAATTTTACAATTTCTCCCACCATCCTGACTGAAACCCCCACCCCCACCCTTCGGAGTACCTTCTAGTTCCCATGGGAGAATGTAACTGGCTTGAGTAATTTGGTAAGCTAGAAGGAAGGTGAAGCCCGTTCGGTTGAGAACCAGGTAGAGTGAACCTGGTCTGGCTATAAAGGAACTGTTTAGACGAGAGGCTTGCCTATTTGGTGGAAGGTGTATCTGGCAAAAATTGGGGAACTTGCGGTAGGGTGTTGGGTCTGCGTGAGACTCAAAGATATCAAGAAACCACTTAATTAATTGCATATTACTTTCAGGCCTTACACCACACAGCCCAAATTGAGTGGGCAGAGAAATAAACTCCACTTGTGTAGTGGCTGCGTAGTCCACTGATTTATCTAAACTGAAACCATGTGTTCTAGAACTCGCCTTCCTGCATGGATCTGGACAAAGATTGGCTACTAGAGAAATTGGCATGGAACCTAGAAGGTGCAAGTGAAGCAGCAGCCATGTTAATATCAAATGCAAATTGTCACAGATCTGCTGGCTTCCCTGTCGAACTACCTGTGAAGCCATAGCCAGGCTTACATCTCCTCCAGGTTCTATGAATCTCTGTCAAAAACTCTGAAAGATCTTAGATTTTACTCACTTTGCAATCTAACAAACTAGCCTGCTACAATTTCATGGAAGCTGGCAGAAAATACAAAACTCTTGGATCAGAATCAAAGGACTTTATTATTTAGGACACAACAAGCAGCGTAAACTTCATGTTTGTACTGGTTCTCCTTGTTTTCCAAAACCCACACGGTCAGCCTGGAGTGGTCCAGGTTGATACTGTACATTGAAATTGAGAAACACTGTTTTTAAAAAGGCCTAATATGTTAAAGGAGCCACAAGCAAACCTTCCCAACCTACGCACAGAGGAAAAGAGTATTTTTATTATATTAATCAGCAAACAAATACGATCTTTGCCTTGAAAGGAGAAACTGTATTTTCCAAAGCAGTTCGTCATACACACATTCTTGAGAAAAGAGTCTGGAACTAAAGTCATCTACCTCATCTCACAAAATGTACAGAAATTTGAGAGACACAACAGTCCTTGTCTTCCCAACAATCTCCTCCTCCAGCTTCTCCCACTCCTAGAGAAGATATTTAGCTTCCTAATGAAGGGTGCCAACTTCTCCTATAGGTTACCCATTTCATCACATTTGATGCTTGGAGGCAATGAGAGGCAATGTTGCTTCCAGTTTGCACTTGTGGGTTCCAAGTTAGCACTTACAGTTTCCAAGTTTGTCCTCCTTCTCCCACAATACAAGCCCATCTTCCTAACTGCCTGGCAGTAGGCACAAAAGCAACTGGTATACATAACCGCTAGGGGTTGAATGTGTCCCCTAAATTTCACCTGTTAAAAACTTAATCCCCAAATTCAAATGTTGAAGGCATTTAAGGGTGGGGAATTTGAGAGGTAATGAGTATTTGATAAGCTCATCAGGTGGGTCCCCCATGATAGGACTAGTGGCTTTTTAAGAAGAGGAAGAGAGACTTCAGCTGGCACACTCTTGCCCTGTCATCATGTGATGCCCTCTGCCATGTTATGATGTGGCACAAAAGCCCTCACAAAATATGGCCCTCAACCTTGGACTTTGCTGCCTCCAGAACTATAAGAAATAAATTCATTTTCTTTATAAATTACTGAATTTGTGGTATATGTTATAGCAACAGAAGACAAACTAAGACACATAACATTGTTTAACCAGCTCCCACAGTGGCCTTTGGTCCAATTTTATTTAATAAATCCCCTGTTCCATAGCAATCTACTATTTTCACTTCTCCCATCAATTCCTGATTGATACTAATAGGAGAAGTTACAAAGCTACATTGCAAAGGTATTGCTACAGGGAGAGTTTGAGATGTGCACCACAGGGTATGAAGAAAGGATTAACTTTTTCTTTGTAGCTCCAGGTACTAGCATTAAGTCAATAGATTTATAGGGTGACTAATTTTAACACAAATAATATGAAGTTTTTCTAAAAGCCATAGCCATTCCAAGATGAAATTTGCTCCCAGAAACTAGTGAGTACCCTTCTACTTCAAAGTCAACAAGTTTAATTTTAATTAGTATTTAGCAAAGATGCTAAAGAAAAGAATTAAGCATTTGTTATGTCATATACATCTATCAAAATATCAAGTACAGGCTAGGAGCAGTGGCTCACACCTATAATTCCAGCTGAATTTTGGGAGGCTGAGATGGGAGGATCACTTGAGCTCAGGAGTTCAACACCAGAATGAGCAACATCTCTCTAAATATAAAAAGAAAAAATTTAAAAATTATCTGGGTGTGGTGGTGGGCTCACAACTGCAGTCCCAGCTACTTGGAGGCTGAGGTGGTAGGACTGTTCGAGCCTGGGAGGTGGAGGCTGCCATGAGCCATAATTGTGCGACAGTACTCCAGCATGGGCAACAGAGCAAGACTCTGTCTCACGGAAGAAAAAAAGATGAAAAAATTCAAGCATCAAGAATAATTATACAAATGCCAATGTCTGGGAAACAGTAGATAAGAATCAATTTGAGTCCAAGAAATAAAAGATAGTTATAACTGATGTCAGGTTTAACCCTAGGCTCTAAGATAGACTATAAAAAGCTGAGGTATTAGAGGTGATGGCATAAAAATGATGTTAAGAAAAAAAATAGCCATGCAATAGGATAAAAAAATGACAGAATTCTGATAAAAGAAAATAAAGCCATGCCCATAGGCAAGATGTTGTTAAGTGAAGAAATTATAAAAACACAATTAACATCTATTTATAAACCTACCATAAGCATATACATTATGCATTGCATAATGACATTTCAGTCAACGATGCACTACTTATACAGTTATGTTGTCATAAGATTATGATAGAAATATATTTTTACTGCACCCTTTGTATGTTTATACATGTTAAGGTACACAAATATCACTGTGTTACAAATGCCTACAGTATTCAGTATAGTAACCTACTGTACAGGTTTGTAGCTTAGAAGCAATAGGCTATGTCATTGAGCCTAAGTACGTAGCAGACTATACCATCTAGTTTTGTGAAAGTACACTCCATGATGTACACAAAAGGAAAAAAATCTACTAACAGTGCATTTCTCAGACTATATTCCTGTTAGGTGATTCATGACCACATATTTCCCTTCAGATATTCTTCTATAAAAATATTGTACTATATAGAATATAGTTTGGTACTGAGACAATTGTCACCGTAAGATAGGGATCATTGTACAGCCTCTTCCCCAACGGATGCCAATTTTATCATGTGTCAACATGTTAACAGTATATCATTAGTTCTATTCAGTGATATAATAATGAATGTTTTAAAAGTAGCTGTTTTTCATGGTGTAGATTACTACCACCATGAGTTACTTCAGACTAAATCAGTCTTCTACTGATTTTTATGTAATTACTTTGTGGTTACTTTGGCAGAGTCCTTTGTTTCTGTGTTACTGGACTCATTGGTTCCGAAGTGGGGTTGGTCAATGCTTTGAGGATTTCTGGGTAGAGGATGGCACAGTGGTTAAGAATCTCAGATCTACAACCACACAGATTAGGTCTGAATCCTGACATAGCAATGTACTCTCTGTGTACTCTTAGACACATTGTTCAATGTCTTGCTTCATTAATTTCCTCATTTGTAAATTTGGACCTATATAAAATGATTGTTGAGAGAGATTAAACTGCCTATTAAGACAGTGAGGACAGTACCTGA
The DNA here is from genome assembly GCF_002776525.5 of Piliocolobus tephrosceles. Classification (NCBI taxonomy): domain Eukaryota; kingdom Metazoa; phylum Chordata; class Mammalia; order Primates; family Cercopithecidae; genus Piliocolobus; species Piliocolobus tephrosceles. Next base: position 2,311,687 of record NC_045438.1, read on the forward strand.
TACAGAGTAAAAAATTTAGCAGGTTTTAAATATTTTTCTCCACTTTGTATCTTATTGTTTTCATTATCTTGTTACATGGGTAATTCTTAGATTGTAATAAATTCAGTATAAATAACATAGTCAGCATTTCTTCTTGAATCAACAGTTTCAGTTCCAAAGAGTGTTTACTGGTTTCTTTTGTTTGTTTGCTTTTTTTTTTCATATCTGTTTGTTACACTTCGGTGTTTTGGGTGCTGGTAAAAGAAAATAAAGAAGTCAGCTAAGATTCTACATTCATCGTATTTTATAGGTAATAGTATATTACCTATACAGATTTTAAATATATTATAATTATCCCTATGGCTCTTTCCCTCACTTCCTCATATATAGTGTTATTTCATTTTCTATTGCTATTGACTACATTTGCCAGAGGTTACCTCAATGCATCAGAAGCCAGTGTTTGAGTTCATCACGAATCCTATTATTAATAATTTAAATTATACAATTCACTAATAAGTGCCTGCTATTCCAGGTTTTTCTTTTTCCCTCAATTTGGTTATAGTTATAATTTCATGAGTTATAAACAAAACAAAGTTCAGCTATTGTCTTTCTCCTTTTATTAACATTATTTATGGTTTCAATTTTCATATAGTTTTAATGGGATCCCATTTGTTTTGATGTGTGATGTGTATATTGTCATTGTTTTTCTTAAGCCTCTAATCGTACATTTGATCTTTTCGTGATTTATTAGTCATTAAGGAGAATGGTTTTTATTTCTTCAGGCTTATTGTTATTGTTCTATAAACTTTTATAATTTTTATTTATCATATTCAAAAATGAAATCTATAATTTCTGACTTTTAATCTTTCTAAATTAAAATGCTTAGAGTTTATTTTTGAACAGAAAGTATTTGATATAGCTTAAAATACAAAAAAATGCAAAATGTGATAAAGTGAAGTCTTTCTCTCCTACCCCTAATTCTCAATTACCAGATCCTCTCCTCAGGTATATTATCAATGTCTTATATATCGTCCCAGAAATCATTTTGTATACATATATACACACACATATTTGGTATACATATGTATACATGTATCCATTTTTCTTATTTTCAAGTATGGAAAGTACCATTGTTTTGCATATACCTCCACTTAAAATATATCTTAGAGAACATTCAATATTGATGAAGAATTTCTACTTAGTTTTTGTGTTCCTGGCTGAACTGGCCACATATAGATGTATCACAATGTAGCCAATTGTTTTCAAACATGAACATGACATCCTTTATAATCTTCTGCAATTGCTAACAAAGTTGTACTCATTAACCACATACCTCCATCATTGCTTATGTGTGTGAGTGAATCCGCAGGGTAAATTGCTGGAAATTGGAGTTGCTGGCCAAAGGATATCTATAACGTATAATGCGAATGGGTATTCTCAATTGCCCTCCATACATGTTATACCAATTTACACACCCGTAAGATATTTTTCAATAAAAATGATTAGACGTTTATCTGTAACCATCTGATAGGTGATAAACTGTATATCAGCAAAAGTTTATCTTTCCTGTCTTTCTCATATTATAAAAGAGGTTGAACATATTTTCACATGCTTTAGGGACCTTTTATATCCTTTCAGTGAACTGTCTTTTCTCAATTTCTTAGTACTGTGTTTAGTCTTTTTCATGTTGGTTTATGGGTATTATTTATCTGTAGATAATCTTTATATACTTGTTTCATGAGTTGGACTTTCATAATGTCTAAAGAAATTTCTAAGATATTTTGTTTTAACATGTTATTTTTAAGTATCATTTCCATTTAAATAATTTTTAAGAACTGAGGAATAGATCTAACTTTACTTTTGCAATATGACTGTCATGTTACAATAGAATTTCCTCAATAATTCAGATTTTATTTACTGATTAGTATGCCACACATATTTCAAATTTTACTTTGTAGCTTTATTCAACTGTTTGCATGCCATTGCTTGTTCATCTTATTCACTAAGGAGTACTAGGACATTCATGGTAAGTTGTTTTCATATCTAATAGAATAAGTTCCTTCTTGTTGCTTTCTTTTCCAAAATTTTCCTGGATACATTTGTTAGTTTATTACTTACGTCAGTATTAACTTCACCAAAGAATATCCTGTAGCTACTTTTTCTTGAGACTGCCCTAAATTAATAGATTATTTTAAAAAGAAGTGGCATCTTTATACTTCAAGTCTTCCCAAAGGAAAGCATACTATTACATTTCATCAAGACAGTTTTATGTCCCCTACAAATACTTTAAAGTTATCTTTGTATAAGTATTTCGCCATTTTTAGTGTTAGCCCTAGGTATTTTATTTGTTGTTGCTACTTTAAATGGGTTTCTTCTTTCATTATATATTTTCAATGGCTTTTTGTATGTATGAAATTGATGGATTACCTATTACCTTTTGTCTAGACATCTTCATGATATCGTTTAGTGTTCGGGCAGTTTTTCCACTAGATCTGATGTTGTGTTCCAGGTCATATCATCTGAATAAAGCGGTAATTGTCAACCTCAGTTCTAATTTTTATAATTCTAATTTCTTATTTTTCCTGATGGCTAAGAGTTTCAAATCAATGTATTTTTATATTGGCAATAATAGACATAGCTATTTTTATTTATTTTAATTGAATGTTAATATACATTTTCTCTTTGGCATGATGTCACCCTGGGATTGAGATAAAGTTGGTTTGGTATGATAAGGAATTTTGTAACTATCTTTATTATATAGGTTTATTTACTGTAAAAAAAAAAAAAGGTGAAGTTTAACAAAGCATTGTCACCTATACTAATGACCTGTATTTTTTTCATATGTTGAATTATACCATAGATTCATAACTAGTAAACCACCTTTAAGTCCCATGATTAACCTCACTTGTTCATAGTATATGAAATATTCTGTTTAATAATTTTTGCACTGATTTTGCACTGATATTTTAAGTAATTTTGATGTTAAACTTCCTTTCATTTTCTTGTGCGTAGGCCTCCTCGTTTTAAATATAGTACCCACTTTGGCATTATCTCTTAACTTACACTTATTTTGTAATGTAAAGGCAAATTATTAATGTAACGTACTGTTAAGAAAAAAAGTGGTCAATAAGCCCACTATTCACATATACCTCTTGTTTTATTTTTAAATAAAAGTTTATTATTCGTGGTTTAGTAATTCAAATGATAGAAAATGTAGTAAAATATAAAGTAAAAATGTTTTATCTTTTGCATTCATCCTTAATAGTTAACATCATATTTATATTATTTATTGCAAAAAGTGTGCATACCCTAGTACAGCGGCCCCCAACCTGTTAGGCCTGCTAGGAACAGGGCTGCTCAGCAGGAGGTGAGTGGCAGGATAGTGAGCAAAGCTTCATCTATATTTACAGCTGCTCCCCATGGCTTGCAACACTGCCTAAGCTCCAACTCCTGTCAGATCAGCAGCAGCATTAGATGCTCACAGGAGCATGAATCCTATTGTGAACTGTGTGTGCGAGGATCTAGGCTGTGCGCTCCTTATGAGAATCTGATGCCTGATGACCTGTCACTGTCTCCCATCACACCCAGATGGGATCATCTAGTTGCAGGAAAACAAGCTCAGGGCTCCCATTGATTCTACATTATGGTCAGTTGTATAATTATTTCACCATATATTACAATGTAATAATAACAGAAATAAAGTACACAATAAATGTAATATGTTTGAATCATTCCAAAGCCACCTCCAACCCAAGGTCTGTGGAAAAATTATCTTCCATAAAACACGTCCCTGGCTCCAAAATGGTTGGAGACCAGTACCCTGGTATACGTGTCTCCCTGGAAGTACACCATTTAAAAACCTACACAAGGATTATATGACATATACCACTGAAAATATGTCTTGGAGAACTTTGCTTTCAGCACCTAGAATTCTACTTCATTCTTTGGAGTAGATGCATACGTCTTTTGAACAATGGATATTGGTAAAGAGGACCAACACTCTCCTTTAAATGAATTAAAACAGAATTGGGGAAATAACTAGAATTGCCAACTCTTTCCATGCATTTTTCACAAGGAAAATGAAAGACAAAACAAGGGAGAGTAACTATATATGACAGGATATTTGATATTTTCTAGATATTTTGAAGTTTACATTATAAACTCATTTTTTCTGGCCACGCACTGAAGGAGAACATTTCTTATTTCCAGTTAAAAGAGCACATTATTTTCTTAGTTCATTAATTTCTATTGCTACTGAGTTACAACTGGATGAAGTTATCTATGTATTTTCACTATTTAGATATATTTGGAATCTTCATTTCTCTCTTATATGTGAACTCTAAGTATAGAATCAGTTATTATGCACAATATCCTCATTAATTATAACACATACAGTTGTTCCACCTATTTCTGTATTACAAGATAATCTTCTGTTGTCTATTTGTCCTTCTACAATAGCTTTCCTTTGTTGAGTACTTAATTTTGAGTATTTTCTGGGATTTCTAAAATTTATCATCAAGATTTCCTTTTCAGAATGAGCTATGAGTTCTATGAGTTTTTACACATTTCAAGATGTTTTATTTGAAAGATGAAATATAGAAAATCAGAGTCACGTGTAAGTTGACAAAAAAATTTACTATACAGTTTTTCAACACCCTCCAGATTTAAATATCATTATAGAGAAATTTAAGGCAGGCTGACATTTTTCCCATAGAGACGATTTTATTTATTTGTCTAAGGGCCTATTGAATTATTCTTCCCATTGAATTTCAGAAATTGTAAAAGGTTATTCCTGATAGTTTTCTAGCAATTTATTTTCTTGACTATATACCTTTAAAGTATTTACATTAAAATCTCCATGACTGAAAGAAAGGCTTTATTCTATTATATATTTTTATTTTGTGAGCTTATAGTTGTGATTTTTCTCTTCTTAATCTTCCCAATTATGTTTATGTTGGATCTCCTTAGTCTCTCTATAATAGCTATCATGTTTCAAATCATTTTTTTGGGTGTGATTTTACAAAGCATAGCCATTGTATCTCTTGAGTCTATATTTTGTTAATTTTATTATGTCTCTCATCTCTTAACTGTTTTCTATTTCTTTTGCAGTTTTCTTTTAATGATCACTTCTTTAAATTCATATTGCCTCTTTATGTTTTCTTAATATCTCTCCTTTAATTCATTTTATGTGTATCATTCTGTAATTTCTTTGAAACTATGAAACATTATTTGTCTACTCTCAGAAGATTCTTTAGGCCACTGTTTTTGCCATATTATTTATCTACCGTTTGCTACATTCCTTTTCATTTGCTTATGTTTATGTTCTCTAGTTCCATGATGGTTTATTTGTTACTAGTATTAACCTCTGAAAAATATCAAGAGGGAAAATAATGAAAAGACAGAACTAGAGAACATTTCAATTTTATGTTTTCAATAAAACATCTCTTCTCCAGATGATTACTGCCCTGAAAGGATATTTCTCCATAATTTCAGCCAGTTAGTGGCAATTACTGAAGGAATTCAGCTGTGATAATCTTGCAATCACTGCTTCTCCTTCTTTTATGCCATCTCACCACGATCTGTCATATAGTTAGACTATGAAAAATCAAAATTCAATTTTGACACGAGTCCAGTTTTTCTCCAATATGTTCATGCCTATCTGGATCTGCTTAGACATATTTGTGCGCGCACACACACACACACACTTTATCCATGGTATGCCCTCGCATTAGATGTGCTCACTGTAATTGAGATTGGTAGGTGGAACCTTAAAGATGTGACAGTTACTTTACTACTCCTAGGAAAATGTACACCCACCTGATGTTTTTTGACTTATATATATGTTGTCAACATTGTACTTCATATATATTCAAATTTATGGTATGAATTATTTTTCTTCATAATTTTGGTTTTGAATTTTGATGTTATCTGCTTTATTAACATACTTTTCCTTGATTTTTATTTTTTGGTTTTAGAAAGTTTTAAGAATGGTAGTAAACAATGTTTGCTTTCATGCTGCCATTTTTTTCTCAAACTGCCTTGTAGTGATTTTCGATGACTCAGTGACTCTTTATTAGATATACTTAGGCATTTCAAAGTTTGCCTTGTATCTGTACATTGAAATCAGTGATGAATCACTAAATGGTATTCTTTCACTGTCAGTTTTTGGAACCTATCTATACTCAGCTCTTTGACAACTTTTGCTACTGTCTTGCAATATTAATGAAAAGATGCATGTCCATTTTAGAGTCTATGACTTGATTTTAGTATTACTACTATTATAATACTAATAGTAGTACTACTAATAGTATTACTACTTATTTTCTAGTCAACTGCTATAAATAATAAACCCAAAGAGCCTGTTTGTCTTAAGCCCTTTTCCGAAAAACTGTTATCTTAAAGCCCTTTTAATCATCACAAACAAGCACAATTTCAATACCAGAATTTACACTAGGGTTTAATTAGTATTATTAGAGTTCCCTTTAAAGTGAAAGAGAATATATCTTGTTGAGAAAAATAAAAACTTATAAGAAACAATACAGTAAAAAGTAATAAAACAATGTTATTATTGTACTTAATCCCACATTACTGTAATTAATTAAATTTAACATGGTTTACTCAAAATTTTCTCATAATACATTTCAAAAATAAAAATCCTAAAAAAAGATCTCTTTCTTGTTTAAAATTGTTTTTCATTCTTATCTCCAAGAGCAATGCAAACAAATGTTTTATTTTAACTGTATCTACCTTTAAATGATCTTAAAATTGCCAGTTTTGCAGTTTATACAAAGAAAGGTCACTTAAAGTATCCACCTTAAAACAAAATTTAATAAGACTCTTGCCACCACAACAGCAAACAGGAACACTTAAGCAACCATGCTAAAAGTCATTTATTTAAACATTCATTTTCTCACAGATACAGGAAATGAAATGCAAACAAACTAAATATAGGTTTTTTAATCTAGGCCTCAGCAGTCTGTACATTCAGAAAAAAAATGTTATTGCTACTTCAGTGAGTAGAACACGAAAAGTGAAATTATGAATAAAGAAATGTGTATAAATGATGAAACACTTTATTATATTTCTTAACATAAAATGTCATAAAATGTAATATAGATAAATATTTTGTGGCTTTACTAGAGTCTAATATAAAGCAAAAGGTCTGGGACTGGAGAAGAGATTTTCAGAGGAAATCTCATTTCTTCACTAATAGCATAGCTTAGTATGGTTACTTGAATTACTGTGAAATTAAGTTATTTTTAAACTTTTGCTACTTTCTTTTTTCTACTACATTTCACATTTTCTTTGATGGAGGCTGGTTATTACCTAAGCACAGATAGTAATAAAAATAACCATATTCCTTATTTCCAGAATTGGTGAAACAGTAAATGAGAATTAAACCCGGAAATCAGGTAGTACGCTTTGCCTCATCATTTATTTTCTTATTATATTGAGTTTTCTAACAGTCCCTGTTTAGGAGCAAACGCTGTCACTGTCTCGTTCTTCCTCTCTATATTCTTGTAATTCTTGGTTAATAGGTTAATTGATATGAGGAAGGAGGAAATGCATGAACAGGTCCACATAGATATGAAAATCATATTTTTGAAGATTATTTGCAAATATATCACTGAACAGATTCTCAGCACCTATGTGTAAATATGGTGTGTGTGTGCATGTGTGTGTATGTGGGTGCTCACTCATGGGTAATTTGGTACGAACTGATGTCAACTCTCGATTTCCAAAGAAGATTTTGAACTTGACAACAATGATGCAGAGGCCTCCTGAAAGTCAAACGCTATTGATTTTACTAGGTCTTAAGTGAGACTCTCCATAACATGCTATTTTCATTTTCAAAAAGTATATTTAATAATTTATACATCCTCAAAAAATGAAGTATGAAAGTGTAAGTTTAAAGACAGATGTTAAAATCAAGACATTCATGGATTTGTAGAAGAAATACCAAGAAGGCAAAAAGATTCATTAAATAATAAATGTATAAAATATTCATTCAATGCTTAATTAGAAAACAGTCTTTTGATGAGAGATTTTCAAACAGATTTAGGATCTGCAGAATGAGTGCATAAAGTTGGATATTAAAACAGAAAAATAGAGAACATAATATGTATGCTTCATGGTTATTCTTCTAATGATTATGGAGTCAAGGATATATCTGAACCAGTAACTATAGGAATGGGTAGAATTTCACCAGGAAGGGAAGAATGAACAAATTATTGTAGGTTGACAAAATAGCAAGAGTAAAAGGATGTTGGAGCAATAAAGAGAGGAGTCACAGAACATACTAAAGTTTGTAAAGGGCCCCAGAATCCAACTGCAACAACAAGAAAAAAGCAGGCTAGAGATTTGGATTATGACTAAAGTAGAGGTCTTACAGTTCAAACGAATGAAATAATTGTGTTCTTTTTTTTTTTTTTTTTTCTGAGACGGAGTCTCGCTCTGTCGCCCAGGCTCGAGTGCAGTGGCCGGATCTCAGCTCACTGCAAGCTCCGCCTCCCGGGTTCACGCCATTCTCCTGCCTCAGCCTCCCGAGTAGCTGGGACTACAGGCGCCGCCACCTCGCCCGGCTAGTTTTTTGCATTTTTTAGTAGAGACGGGGTTTCACCATGTTAGCCAGGATGGTCTCAATCTCCTGACCTCGTGATCCACCCGTCTCGGCCTCCCAAAGTGCTGGGATTACAGGCTTGAGCCACCGCGCCCGGCCAATTGTGTTCCTTTGCAAAGTGTCTGTTCATGTCTTTTGCCCGCTTTTTAAAGGGGCTGTACATGTAGGCAACAATTAGATGAAAAACAGCTCAACATCACTGATCATTAGGGAAATGCAAATCAAAACCACAATGAGATATCATCTCACCAAAGTCAGGATGGCTACTATTAAAAAGTCAACAAATTACAGATGCTGGTGAGGTTGTGGAGAAAAGGGAATGCTTATGCAATGTTGGTAGGAGTATAAAATAGTTTAACCATTATACAAAGTAGTGTGGTGATCCATCAAAGAGGAGAAAACAGAACTATCATTCACCCCGGCAATCCCATGACTAGGTATATGCCCAAAGGAATATATATCTTTCTACCACAAGACACATGCATGCATATGTTCATTGCAGTGCTATTCACAATAGCAAAGACACAGAATCAACCTAAATGCCCATCGATAGCAGATTGAATAAAGAAAATGTGGTATATATATAACATAGAATACTATGCAGCCAGAATAAAGAACAAGATCATGTCCTCTGTGGGAACATGAAAGTAGCTGGAGGCCATTATCCTTAGCAAACTAATGCAGGAACAGGAAAAAAAAGAAAACAAATATCCCATGTTCTCATTTATAAGTGAGAGCTCAATGATGAGAACACATGGCCACAGAGAGAGGAACAACAGACACTGGGGCCTACTTGAAGGTAGAGGCTGGGAGGAGGAGAGGATCAGAGAAGAACACTAATGGGTACTAGGCTGAATACCTGGATGATGAAATAACCTATACAATGAACCCTCATGACAAAGTTTACCTGTATAGCAAATCTGCATATGTATCCCTGAAATTTAAAAAAAAGGTAAAAACGAAGTTCTTAGAATGTTAACCACCATATGACATGGTGCAATAAATATTAACTATTACCATTTCTTGTGATCTAGAGACTTAGGAAAACTTTCTGCATCTCAATAGTATGAGAATTTAGTCACTTTAAAAGTTACTCTTGTATATAGTGTAAGGAATGAGTAAAATAATATTATTTTCCCAGTGAATAGAGTTGTTCTAATATCATTTACGGTGTATCCCGTCCTTTCCACACTAATTTGAACAATCATCTTAAATTATGAATTCCTATATATGAAATGATTCCTATGTACAAATGGGTCATTTGTTGCATATATTTATTCCTCTTCTAATACTTTCTACTGGTAAATTGTATTTGTTTCTAACACAGTGAAACCCCATCTCTACTAAAAACACAAAAAAAAATTTAGTTGGGTGTGGTGGCGGGCACCTGTAGTCCCAGCTACTTGGGAGGCTGAGGCAGGAGAATGGCATGAACCCTGGAAGCGGAGTTTGCCATGAGCCGAGATGGTGCCACTGCACTCCATCTAGCCTGGGAAATAGCGAGACTCTGTCTCAAGAAAAGAAAAAAAAAAAAAAGATAAAAAAAAAAAAGAAAAAGAACATGACACAGTAGCAAAAGTTGATAGCATGATGAAAAAACATTAAAGCTTCCAAAGCCAACTTCAAAGCTGCCTCCTGATCTTCTTAGGTTTCTAAAATCATATTCTTCTCATTTGTACAACAAATTTTATGTGTATCAATTTCTTCAATATAGTATCTTGAATGCCTTTTCTACTCTTCACTCCCTTATCATTCAGATTATCTTCCTAGTCAAAATTTGAGTTTTCTTAACTTATTTAGTTCTCACACAATTCTTGATAGTTTTTTGTCTTAAGTGCCTTTGAAATATATTTTTTATGTATTTATTAACTCATTTTGGATACTAAATCAAGAAGGCAAGTATCAATATTTCATTATACTTTATTTTCTTTCAGAAGCTTTTAACATTTATTACTAGGACTTCCTTAAATATTGCCTCCTGTGACAATAAACTCCAGGGCTTGCTCTAACCTATGTTGCTGTTTTTCACATGCTACTTTGCAGACTTCTTTTCTTCTGCCTGTGTCTTAAATGACATTGTTCCCCAAGACCTGTATTAGATTCCTGTATTTTCCCCACTCCTCTTGGATAATCTCATTCATCATCAGAGTTTCAATGAATATTATAAGCAAGTTACATCCAAATCTATAGCATATCACCAGTTCTCCTGCCTATATCCATATATAAAATGATAACTTGGTAATTCCACTTGTGTTGACACATAGACACTTTAAATTCATTATCTTCAAGACTGACCTATCATTTTACCACTAAAACCTTTATCAAATTCTGAGTTGCCAATCTCAATGAAAGTTGTCTAATTTTCTACTTAGTTTGGCCCCTACTTACCTACCTAGAATCATCTGTTGTTGAGGTTTACACTGTAAAATGAAATGCATTAAACTTTCACTGTTTTGAATGTGCAATGTAATTTCTATTATCTGGGTCTCCCTCCACACATAACACTCTTATGTTTGTCTCCTTATTTTGTAAACTCTAATAATCCTTTAGGTTTCAGAGTAGTTGTTTCTTATTGGAAAATTCCAAAACCAGTAGTTGGCAGCTGACTCTCTCCTTTTGTTCCATAGTGCTTATACTAATTTTCTGTCATTTCCTTTTAACTTATCTTCATCCCTTACTAAAATCTAAACTACATGTAGGTCAAGATCATTTTTACTTGTCATTGTATTCAAAGCACCTATATAAATACTCTAAAAAGATTTAATAAATCAATAGATTCACTCATGAAAGACCAAATATACAGAAGAAAAAAGTTTGAAAGGAAGGGAACAAATGATACAAATAAAGAGATTATATTTTCCTCAACAATCCTAATGAGTACTTCATGCTCCTATAGTAACTAAGACTCATGTGATTTTCAAATGGAATCATAGGTGTCCTGTAGAGATCCCATCCACATTTGTAGAGGAGGGCATGCAATTCTGCTTGTCTGGCATGGTTCTCAACTGTGAATGCTTTTGTCTCTTAGTGAACATTTAGCAATGCTGGGAGATATTTTTGATGGTCCCACCTGCAGATGGTGGGGGAAGTGGCTACTGGCATCAAATGGCTAGGGGCCAGGGCTTCAGGAAAACATCCTACAACGCACATGGGAGACACCACCTCAAGGGTTTACCCAAACCCTACATGATCATAATGCCAAGATCTTGTGGTACAAGGCCTAAAATTAATATTATCTGTTGCCTTGACATCTGATAAAATTGAGAGAGGTTTTAATAAATTAACCACATTACCCTCCCCTCTGCTTTGGTAAATGAGATCCCTTAGCTAAAAGAAATTTCTCCTTGTGAATTGTAATTCCTGCTTAGTCCTGTGTAGTGGATTCATTGGTAGCCTGTAGATTGATTCACATGAAACAATAACATCCTTCTGCAGGGCCTAGAGGAAACCTTAGTCTCTTGATACTAAAAAATCTGCCACCTAAATCCTCCTATTGTTCACTCTTTTCCCTGAGAGCATCCATTGTGTGGTCCTCATTAGTGAGTGTTCTCATCTCCTGAGCTGTGACTATAAGTAACTAATAAACTATGGTCTGTCTCATTTGTCCAGGATCAGTTGTCACTGTTAAGCTCTCCTCATAACCTTAGGGCAGGAAGTCCTCTCTCATCAATGAAATGAAGAGTTGATGATCAAAACAGGATGACACACATAAACAGAACTAAAAATAAAAACCATCTCAATAGTCATGGAAGAACCTTTTAATAAAATCCTACATCCCTTCATGATAAAAACCCTCAACATACAAAAGGCATTGAAGGAACATATCTCAAAATACTAAGAGCCATCTATGACAACCCACAACTAACATCCAACTGAATGGGTAAAGCTGTAAGCATTCCCCTTAAGGACAAGAACACGACAGGAGTGTGCACTCTCACCACTCCTATCCAGCACAGGACTGGAAGTCCTGCCAGAGCCATCAGGGAAGAGAAAAAAATAAAAGGCATTCACATAGAAAAAGAAGAAGTCAAATTATCTCTCTTCATTCATTATATTATTCTATACCTAGTAATCTCCAAAGATTCCATCAAAAGCCTCCTGGAACTGATCAATAATGTCAGGAAAGTTTCAGGATATAAACCAAATTACAAAAATTAGTCGCATTCCTCTACACCAATAATTTCCAAGCTGAGAGCCAAATTAAGAATGCAATCCCATTTACAATTGCCACAAAATAAGATACCTAGGAATACACCTAACCAACATGAAAGATCTCCACAATAATTATAAAACACTGCTGAAAGAAATCATAGATGATACAAACGAATGCCAATTGTTTGTAATGCCAATCGTGATACAAACGAATGGAAAAACATCCCATGCTTTTGCACTGGAAAAGATAATACCATGAAAATCGTCATAGTAACCAAAGAAATCTACAGATTTAACACTATTCCTATCAAACTGCCAGTGACATTTTTTACAGAACTGGAAAATAATCTAAAATTCATATGGATTCGAAATAGAGCCCAAATAGACAAGGCAATCCTAACAAAAGGAACAAAGTCGGAAGCATCAAATTACCCTACTTTAAACTACGTACTATTAGCCTACAATAACCAAAGCGGCATGGTACTGGAACAAAAACAGACACATAAACTGATAAAACAGAATAGAGAAGGCATATATAAAGTCACACACCTACAGCCATTTGATCTTTGACAAAGTCAACAAAAATAAGCAACAGGGAAAGGACTCCCTATTCAATAAATGGTGCTAGGATGGCTGACTATCCATACGCAGAAGAATGAAACTGGATCCCCACCTTTCACCATATACAAAAATCAACTCAAGAACTCAAGATGGATTAAAGATTTAAATGTAAGACCTTAAACTACAGGAAAACTTAGGAAATACCATTCTGGACAATGGCCTTGGGAAATAATTTATGACTAAGTCCTCAAAAGTAATTGCAACAGAAACAAAAATTGGCAACTGGTATCTAATTAAACTAAAAAACTTCTGCATAGCAAAAGAAACTATCAACAGAGTAAACAGACGACCTACAGAATAGAGGAAAATATTTGCAAACTACGTATCTGACAAAGGCACAAATCTAGAGTCTGTAAGAAAGTTAAAAAAATCAACAAGCAAACAAACAAATGATCCTATTAAAAAGTGGATCTCTAAAGAGGACAAACAAGCAGCCAAAAACATGAAAAAATGCTCAGCATTCACTAATAATCAAAGAAATGCAAATCAAAACCACAATGAAATACCACCTCACACCGGTCAGAATGATTGTCGTTAAATAGTCAAAAAATAACAGATGCTGGTGGGGTTGCAGAGAAAAGGGAATGCTTATTCATAGTTCATGGGAATGTAAATTATGCCAGCCACTGTGAAAAGCTTGGAGATTTCTCAAAAGAAAAGAAAAGAAACTTAAAACAACTACCATTCAACCCAGCAATTCCATTACTAGGTATATATCCAAAGGAAAATAAATTGTTCTGCCAAAAAGACACGTGTACTGGTATGTTCATTGCAGCACTATTCACAGTAGCAAAGACATGTCAAACTAGATGTCCATCAACGGTGGACTGGATAAAGAAAATGTGGAATATTACACAGCCAGGAAAAATAAAATAAAATTATGTCCTTTGCAGCCACATAGATGCAGATGGAGGACAATATTCTAAGCAAATTAACACAGGAATAGAAAAAAAAAATACCACATGTTCTCATCTGCAACTGGGAGCCAAGAATTGGATACACAGACATAAAGATGAGAACAATAGACATGGGGACTATTTGGCAGTAGGAAAGTGGAGGAAGAACTGAAAAACTACCTATTCGGTACTATGCTCAGTACCTGGGTATATTAGGGATCTCAAGAGGAACAAGACTACTAGGACAGACGTATATATGAAAGAGAGTTTATTAAGGAGTACTGATTCACACAATCACAAGATGAAGTCCCACAATAGGCTGTCTGCAAGCTGAGGAACAAGGAAGCCAGTCCAAGTCTCAAAACCCCAAAAGTAGGGAAGCTGACAGTGCAGTCCTCAGTCTGTGGCTGAAGGCCCTAGAGCCCCTGGCAAACCACTATAAGTCCAGAGTCTAAAAGCTGAAGAACTTGGAGTCTGATGTTTAGGGCAGGAAGCACACAGCATGGGAGAAAGATGGAGTCCAGAAGACTCAGCCAGTCTAGTCCTTCCACGTCCCTCCGCCTGCTTTTATCCTAGCCATGCTAGCAACTGATTAGATGGTGGGCCTGCCTCTCCCAGTCCACTGACTCAAATGTTAATCTCCTTTGGTAACATCCTAACAGACACACCCAAGAACAATACTTTGTATCCTTCAATCCAATCAAGTTGACATTCAACCATTATCACACTGAGTGATGGGATAACTTGTACCCCAAAACTCCATCATGCAGTATACCCATGTAACAAGCCAGTACACGTAGCCCGAGTCTAAAATTAAAGTTGAAATCATATATATATAAAAAAACAAGGTCAGAAAACCCGATCTACAGTGGTTTCTACTCTATTTCCTTTTGAGAATTCTAAAATTGAGAAGTCTTACCAAGCTAAGAAAACAGTTCTATCAATGCTTCAAAGTGGAATAGTGTCAGAGCCCAGCTCTGTTTCTAAATCTTTTCTAGGATCAACCTCTTGATAATTAAGTGGCATTTAATAATTCAATTTGTCCTATTGGGATTGTATTTCTTCAGAGTTGTAACTAATTCTAGTAATAAGACCAAATAAAATA
Source organism: Piliocolobus tephrosceles (assembly GCF_002776525.5). Classification (NCBI taxonomy): domain Eukaryota; kingdom Metazoa; phylum Chordata; class Mammalia; order Primates; family Cercopithecidae; genus Piliocolobus; species Piliocolobus tephrosceles. The sequence goes on from NC_045438.1 coordinate 2,327,060, forward strand.
GCTTTCTGAAAGGAGTAGTCCATATTAGCTCTACTCTCTGTGGACTTTAGATCTTGGATGCAGAAATTAGATGATATCCAATAGTTTATTAGCAGTTCTGGGGTGGTAGACTTGCTATGGGTGGCCTATAAGTTGTAGTCCTTGGACTACACTTAGCAACTGATTGCAGCTGAAGAATGAGATCTAATTCTAATAAATCTTCCTGTGTCATCTGTATTTTGCTGAAGATTCTACAAAGTAATAGCTGAGAATTCTTACATTGAACATCACTTAGAAATACCAAAAATTTGTAGTCATGTTGGTAGCATCAACTTTCTAGGTCACTGTGAAGAATGAGGAAGATAAACATTAGAAAATAGTGGAACTACATTGAAATAGCTACTGTATTAAGTGTTATTATATTTAAAACATTTGTTGTACATTATGTTTAGTGCATAATTCTACCAGTAATTATTATTTGACTAGTTAAGTTTTGCAAATAATATTACTGAGATGTTTGTAAAGTTCTGTAAGAAAAACAAAAGTCTGTGATACATTATTTGTAGGAAATGAGAAATTGTTTGGTCCCCTAATTGGGTTCCACAATGAGCCTAAAAAAATATTTTTAATGTTATTTAAACTAAGATTTCCCAGGCCGGGCGCAGTGGCTCAAGCCTGTAATCCCAGCACTTTGGGAGGCTGAGATGGGCGGATCACGAGGTCAGGAGATCGAGACCATCCTGGCTAACACGGTGAAACCCCATCTCTACTAAAAAATACAAAATACTAGCTGGGCGAGGTGGCGGCGCCTGTAGTCCCAGCTACTAGGGAGGCTGAGGCAGGAGAATGGCGTGAACCCAGAAGGTGGAGCTTGCAGTGAGCTGAGATCTGGCCATTGCACTCCAGCCTGGGCGACAGAGCGAGACTTCATCTCAAAAAAAAAAAAAAAGATTTCCCGAATATATTCAATTAAAGAATTCCATTTTGCAGACTAATTTTTAATGTCATGTGTTGTACTGAATAAAGTTCAGGAAATGTTTTCACTATATATGATTTAATCACATATATAGATCTATATGTACACATGTTTTAATTTGTGTAAAAATGTTTTAATTATACAATATAAGTGGAGGACAGACTCATGAACTATTTAAAAAATATTAATGCATGTACTTAGTTAATTGGTAAAACAAACATGTTCTACAAAGAACTGGCGGTTCCTTAAAAACAATATATGTAAAGTAAAAAAAATTATTTGCAGATTCAGAATCAGAAAATACAGTTTTCTAATAAATAAGCATAAACATACAACTTTGGGATAGAGGATCATTTTTCTGCCCAAATTTGGCTAAGCAGAAAATTGACATATTTTTAAAATATTAGACGCCTAGTACTATTCTATTTCCAATGTCAATTTCTCATATTCCTTTTATCATATTGTTGTGAAAATATATTCTGGGTACCTAGCAGGAAGTAAGTTGTAGGACACAGTGACTGGAGAAAATATACAAGCACCAAGGTAACTGCTGTGGTGAAGAACAGTCCCACCGCATCCTTAGGAATGTTGACCAGATTGTGGGGAATACAAACAGTTCCTTTCAGTAGAAAGTACATAGATTAAGAAGCCAACCAGATGGCTTAACACACTTTTTATTCTTTCTCTTCCTTCCCTTTTCTTTCACGGTATAAAAGACTAGTCAGTTATGCATTGCAAATGCAGATATTTACCTCACCTTACTGCTGCCCAAGATTGCCTCTTATGAAATATCCCGCTGAATAAATCTTTGACTATGTATCAACATGGAGTGGTCTGCTTTGTCCTCTGCTTGCTGAGAGTTATTCTTGGTTCCGGTAGGGAATTTTTCTGACACATATCAAAATATTGTTTGACATCTTGATTTTTATGTGTGCATAATTGCTCATCTCATGTGTATACCATCGCTGAAGCTGGTATTGACTTTGGCTTTTACTCTTAATAAAAACCATGCTATAGCTTATTCTGTGTGTACTCTGTATTGACCTTTTGTCAATAGTTCAGAATATAATTTGTATTTCAACGCCACTGTGAGGATCAGAGTTGATATGGAATGTTCTAAAAGACCTTATGCAACTCTAAGCAAATTTAAATTAAGATATACTTTTGTCATCTTTATATTTTTAATATGAAATTGCTATTGGATGATTCAGAGGTTTTTTTATTGTTGTTGTTAGATATACGATAAAAAAGAGCAGGTAATCCTCAGAGATGCAGGTGGTGAGGCCACAGCGATCACCTAAAATAATCAAAAGCCATGGAGATTTTCTTCTTGAGCTTTCTGATACATCAATATTATAAAAATATATAGATGTGCCATTCACCCTGGAGAAACAAAACTTTCTTTGACACTCTTAAGTTCAACTCTTACATTGGTTTTAATGCAAATCTTTTTGCAAAAGTCACTCTTTCTGACAAACTTTGCCTATACCACACAACCAAAAAGAGAATTAGCCCTCTATTCCATCATTCTCTAACCCCTTATCCTGCTAAGCCTTTCTTAAAATTTTCATTTTCTTAATATGTGATAGGATATGTGATATTATGTCACTGTTCATCTGTCTCCCCAATTAAAATGAAAGATCTTAGAAGACAGATACTGTATCATATTTCCATCTAAATTTTATTTCCTGGAATAAGACCTCTTATTCTAGGCAAATGGAGAAGGAACAGTAAATCCTCTCACTCCAGCACAAGACCGAGTAAAAAAAAAAAAAAAAAAAAAAAAAGGCATTGCTTCTTGGGAGAAGTGGAAGCAAAATCCTTCTTCCTTTGAAGAAGGGAATAGGGAAACCTCCTACTTTCAGGACACAAGTAGAGATCTACTGCCTCTGGAGTACAAGAACAAGCAAGAACTCTCTGCATGTGGAGATGGGCAGAAAACTCTTTGTGGCTCCTAATACTGCATCAGTAAAAATGTTGCACTAGGTGAGATACAGGAGAAGGGATAAATGATCTTTTACCTCCTAAGCCTCAAGAATACATGTGAGAGTTGGGCTCCCACAAATGGGAGAAAAAAATCTGATAAAGAACTATTCTCCAAGGCCAGGGATACAAGGCCTGCATAAGGCTGAAACTGAAACAGGAAACTGGAGTCTTCCTCTATATTTAGTATGAGAAAACTACCCTCCTAGTAAATAACAGCAGTCTACCACTGGGAGAAGGGCACTGCATAGAGAGAAATGTCCTCACGTCACAAGTATGCAAAGGTTGCTGAAAGATAAGCCTGAAAAAGCCAAAAGCAAAAAGAACACCATCATCTCGTGCCCCACTCTAAGCACAAAGTCACAGCAGGTTAACACTAGATATATTTCCTGTGGTCAACTAGAGAGCGTAACAGCAAAAACCCAAACCAGCTCAAGTCATGACTCAACTGACTCAATTCCACATAATAAACAAAAGAAGAGTCATGCCCATTTCTGTAGTAATTTTATTTATCGTTTTTTTCTAGTGTCTCCCGTAGTTTCTGACATTCAATTTTTAAAAAATCATGAGACACAATAAAGGAAGAAAATAACCATTAACAAGAGATGAAGTAATAGACGCAGAGATGTAAGTGTATAAAAATGTCAAATGGGAAAGCTAGAAATAAAAAAAAATAAAATATCCCAGATAGGGAATTCCTTTGGTGGACTGAGCAAAAGTTTGGATATAGGTGAGGAAAGAATTCGAAATCCCTGAAAGTGAGAAGAAGTCAACAAAGAGTATCCAAATTGGCCGGGCGCGGTGGCTCACGCCTGTAATCCCAGCACTTTGGGAGGCCGAGACGGGCGGATCACGAGGTCAGGAGATCGAGACCATCCTGGCTAACCCGGTGAAACCCCGTCTCTACTAAAAAATACAAAAAACTAGCCGGGCGAGGTGGCGGCGCCTGTAGTCCCAGCTACTCGGGAGGCTGAGGCAGGAGAATGGCATAAACCCGGGAGGCGGAGCTTGCAGTGAGCTGAGATCCGGCCACTGCACTCCAGCCTGGGCGACAGAGTGAGACTCCGTCTCAAAAAAAAAAAAAAAGTATCCAAATTGAAATACAAAGAAGGAAAAAGTATGTGTGTTGCAGAGCCAGGGTGGGGAAGGAAGAACCAGAGCAGAGCTCCCAAGAGCTGAAAACAGCGTGCATCTGCATATATATGTAATCGCTTTCTTTCAGGAAAAATAGAAACAGAATGGGCAGAAGAAACGTTTTAAAAATAATGGTCTGGAATTTTCCAAAATTAATGAAATACAACAAACGACATGTCCAAGCAGGTCGGAAAAACCCAAATAGGAAAAGTATAAAAAAAGGGCGCACAAGTACACACAAACACATCATGGTCATACTAGAGAAAGGCAAAAATAAAAAGTCAATCTCAAAGGCAATTTAGAGGCAGGAGAAACAAAACAAAACACTGCAAGACATTGAGAGAAACAAATGTAATAGTCGTACCAGATTAATGATTAGAAACACTACAAGCCAGAGTCTCAGAAATCACCACTAAAGAACTTATCTATGTAACGGAATACCACCCATACCCCAAAAACTATTGAAATAAAATTTTAATTTTAAAAAGAAATATTACAAGCTAGAAAACAATAGAGTGACATCTTTAAAGGCCACACACCAAAAATGAATTGACACAAAATTGTAGCCCGAGTGACATTAAAAAAAAAAAAAAAAAAAAAAAGAATGCAGGCAAGGTATGGTGGCTCACACCTGTAATCCCAGTACTTTGGGAAGGCAAGGAAAGAAGATAGCTTGATACTCAGGAGGCTAAGGTAGGAAGAATTGCTTGAACGTAGGAGGCGGAGGTTGCAGTGAGTTGAGATGGCACCACTGCACCCCAGCCTATTGGGCGACAAAGCCAGACTCTAGTTAAAAAAAAAAAGATAGCTTGAGCCCAGAAGTTCAAGACCAGCCTGTGCAACATGGTGAATCACCATCTCTACAAAAATTAGGTAGGTGTGGTTGCACATGCCTGCAGTCCTAGCTACTCAGGAGGTGGAGGCTACAGCGAACTGTGATCATGCCACTGCCCTCCAGCCTGGGTGACAGAGGGAGAATCTGTCTAAAAAATAAGAAGATAATAAGAAGAAAAGATCGGTAAATAAAAAGTTTTTCTCACAAAGTGAGAATTCATTGCCAACAGCTGTGCACTACAAAATATTAAAGAAAATGCTTCAAGAAGAAAGACTGTGATACCAGATGGAATTCTAGATCTATATAGAAAAGGGAAGATCAACAGGATTTACAAAAACGAATGCAAAAGTAAAAGAAAATTTCTTAGTTTACACATGCAAAAGTCATTGTAAGATTTACTTGTGTCATTTATTGTTGGCCAATTATACTCTAATTAAAGCAGTTTACAAGTGAAAGATAATATCAATTCTGTTCACAAATAGAATAATGTATTGGGTTTTTAACACATATAGGAGTGAAAACTAAGACAACAATAACACAAAAAATGAGAAGGAAGAAATAGAAGGACATGGTTGTAAGTTTCTTACACTACAATTAAAATGCAGTAATATTATTTGAAAGTAGAGAGTGGTAAGTTAAAGTATATTATATTATTACTACTTTATACTCTCAGAATATTAAATATTAAAGGAGACTGAGAATAACAACCAGTTTTTGGTAAGGGAGTGGAGCAATTGGAATTCCCATATATGGTAGGTACCAATGTAAATTTTATAACCATTTTGGAAATTTCTTGCAGAGGTAAACATACACATAACATACCATTTCACCATGTTAATTCTGAGTATTCACTTAAGTGAAACGAAAGTATATGTCTCCAACGCTCTATTATGCAAATATTCCTAGAAACTTTAATCATAAGAGTAAAATCTAGAAACCAAATATCATCAACAGGTGAGAAGATTAACATACTATGGTATATTCATGCAATGTTGTACCTCTTATTACTAAAAATTAATAAACAACTGTTACACTTATCAACGAATTAAACAAAAGAAACCAGACACAAGAGAGTACATACTATATTATTTCATTTATGTTAAGTTCTAAATAGGCAAAAAGATGATATGGTGATAAAAATCCAATTAGTAGTTCACTGCAAATTTAGAAGTACTGCAAAGGCCATATGGGAAATTTCAGGTGTGATGGATATGTTCTGTAAATTGATTGGATTGATGGTTGCATGGGGGACATGTATTTGTCAAATCTTATTGAATTTTGGATATTGTATTGTTTTTAATTTATACCTCAATAAAATTTATTAACAAAAGAAAAATAATTTAAAATAAAACCAAATAATAAAATTCAAGTATGTGTTATTTCCAAAGAAACATATAAAATTACCTGACATAAAACAGTTAAGATAAAAATAGCAAAAGTTTAAAGAGAGTAGGGAATGTAACAGTAAAAATAAAATTTAATGCAATCTTTAGTAAATGGTCTATATAAATCACTTTTAAGTTAATTTATTGTGGTAATGTACATAACAAAATTTATCATTCTAACCATTTTTAAGTGTTCAGTTCAGAGGAATTAACTATTATTCACATTGTTGTGCAGCCATTACCACTAATCATCTGCAAAACTTTTTATCCCATATTAAAACTACCCAATAAGCAATAACGCCCCAATCTCCTCTCTCCCCGGCCCTTCATAACCAGGGGTTACTTTCCATCTCTATGAATTTTACTACGCTAGATACATCATATAGTGGAATCAAAAAGTATTTGTCTTTTTGTGTCTGGCTTATTTTACATAGTATAATGCCTTAAAGCATGTATCAGAATTTCATCCTTTTTTAATGCTGAATAATATTCCATTGTAGTTATATACTATATTTTGTTCATCCATTCAAATGCTGATAGATTTATGAGCTGTTTTTATCTTCTGGTTATGAAAAACGCTACTGAGAAAAATAGTATTCAGATATATCTTCAAGTTCCTCCTTTCAATTATTTTGGGTATATCCTCAGAAGTGGAATTGCTGGACCAAATGATAATTCCATGTTTAATTTTTTGAGAAGCCACCATACTATTTTCCATAATAGTAGTACTATTTTAAATTCCGATCAGCAGTGCAAAAGGGTTCCAATTTCTCTACATCCATGTCAACACTTGGGTTTTGTGTATTGTTTCTTTTTTGTTATTAACCATCCTAATGGAAATAAAGTGGTATGCCATTGTGATTTTGACTTGCAATTACTTAATTATTAGTGATATTAAGTATCTATTTTTACAGCTTATTAGCCACTTATCTTCTTTGAAAATATGTCTATGCAAGTTCTTTGCATAGTTCAAATATTCATTATTATATTGTTTTATTTTCACTGAAATGTAGTTCTCTGTATATTCTAGATCTTAATTCCTTATTAAATAGATAATTTGCAAATATTTTCTCCCATTTTGTGGGTTACCTTTTTATTCTGTTGATAGTGTCCTTTCATGAACAAAAGTTTTAATTTAGATGAAGTCACATTTGTCTATTTTTTGTTACCTATGCTTTTGGTGACATACCCAAGAAATCATTGCCACATCCAATGTCATAAAGGCTTTCCTTTTCATTTTCTCTTAAGATTTTTGGAATTTTAGCTCATACATTTAGATCTGTGATCCATTTTGAGTTAATGTTTGTATATATTGTAAAGTACAGATCCAATTTCCTTCATTTGCATGTGGTTATCTAATTTTCCCAGCACCATTTGTTGGGGGAAAAAAACCCAAAACTTTCCTTTCTCCATTAAAAGTCTTGATACCCTTCTCAAAACTAATTTGACAATATAGGTGAGGATTTATTACTGGGCTATTATAGTACTTCATATGCCTATCTGTATTCTAGCACCACACTGTTTTGATTACTGTACCTTTGTAATATGTTTTGAAATTAACAAAAAGAATGAGACCGCAAATTTGTTCTTCTCCAGGATTGTTTTGGCTATTTAAAGTTTGTTGAGATGTTATATAAATTTTAAGATGGACTTTTCTAATTCTGCATAAAAAGTTATTGGGATTTCAACAGGGATTGCACTCAATCTATAGATTGATTTAGTTAGTATTTATATCTTAATAATATTAAATCTTTCCATTCACCAATGGGGGTGGCTTGCCATTTATGTATGTATTCCTTAATTACTTTCAGCAATATTTCATAGCTTTTAGTATACAATTCTTTCATCTACTTAATTAATTCCTAAGTATTTTATTCTTTTTGATGCTATTTTAAGTGAAAATGTTTTAATTCCATTTTTTGATTGTTCATTGGACATTATAATAAAAACAATTATAATGAGTTCCAACTTGTGAACATTTATAGTGATGAATTAAACAAACAGAAATTGAAAAAATCAAAAGCAAACACTAATATTGGGAGAATGTACCTCATCTTCCTCAGTATTTGACAGATAAAATTGAAAATAGACAAAAAAGAGAAAGAATCATCACAATATAGAGAAAGTGCTGGCAAACCATGGCCAGTGGATCAAATCTGGCCCCCGTCTATTTTTGTAAATAAATTTTCGGTTACGTATACTCATACTCATTTGTTTACAGATTTGAATAGTTGTAACAGAGATCACATGGCCCACAAAACCTAAAATACTTCCTCTCTACTATTCTACTTTATAGAAAAGATTTGCCAACTCTTGATGTGGAGAATCAAATTATTGTTCTATACAGACAGTGGCTTGAAGAAACATAAAGCTCAATTGTCTCACACCCAGGAAGTCTTATTTTTGGCTATCCAAATCCCATCAAGTAGCAGTTATTGTCAGTACCAGGACTTCAACTCAGTCACAGGTTCTGCTCACTTCTCAGAAATGGTTCACATGACCACTCCAAGATACAACGGAGTCCATGAGGTGACACATCCTGAGTTGCACTGAAAACTACGAACAGTTTTTATGTACTGTACAAAAGGAGAAAAGGAAGAAAGGATACATTTGGGGCAACCTGCAATATTTTCATTTCACATTGCACTCCTCAGATGCTTCAAACTATGGACTATTAAAATAATTATTAATATTATAAAATAAAAATAAAATCTCAAAAATCAAAATGTAGATGTTTTTCTTGATGCTAGTGACATAAAATAGGAAGAAATAACACTTCCCCAAGTAAAGACAGTTAAAACTATTTCTAAATAATCGAAGCTAATCTTTTTCAGTAAAACTTGGATCAGAAAGGACGATAGCATTGAATTTCATGGCCAACTAAGGGAAAAGAAGATTATAATAACAATTTCAAACATGACGTTTAATTTATATTCAGAAGGAAAGGCTTTAAATGCCTTATTATTATACATCAAAACTATACAGTAAAACAGACTGTTAAATAAAACATTGAGTCTAATCATAAATGTTTACAGAATGATCATAGGAAAACAGAAAAATTTAGATAAATATAAAAACACTCATTTAGAAAACATAAAAACAATTACATTTGGAGCTTAGTGGATTTGTTGTTGTTGCTTTCTCACGTTGGCAATGAACACTTCAGTTGATTTTTCATCCAGAGTACACCAGCACAATCTACCGATTGTTAACGGCCAGCATCTGCTCTGATTGGTATGGTGGTTATCTGAATATTGTATTACTGATGTGCATACCCAAATGTTAATAAAGTTTAATGTGAGACACTTATTCTTAACATAAAGGGGACCTAATTGTCAAATATAATTGAAGTGAATTCAGTTGAACTGGAAATATTTAAGCTGATTTTCTTTCCTTGACCACAATGCACATGTCTGTTTGAACTATAATCTTCAGGAAGCTTCAGGTCTAAGGGTTTATTCTTTAATTTAAGTGATCGCTTTAAAAGACTTCTTTATTTCCTGACTTCTTGCCTCATTCCCCTCTTCTTTCTTCCCTTCCTTCCTCCTTCTCTGCTTTTTTTCTTTCTTGTGGAGCTCATGATACACTCTTGTCTCTTCCATTTGGAATATAAAATCCATACTTGTTATATGTTTGGTACATGCATGCTAGACATTGAGATGTTATAAATTAACTATAAATATTATTGAGATTACCAGTACTTCTGGGAAGAAAAACATGTATTGGGATAATGCTGCATATCACATTCTGTCAGAAAAGATCTATACTTAACGGCAAAGACCAGGGGATGTTAGTTTTCCTACGTAGGGAGGGTGGAATTGGGAAGGGATAGTATAATGATAGGCTGCTCTTTACATAAATAAAAAGGATTTTTATTAAAAAAAAATAAAGTCTTTTCTCTCCAATTTAGGCTTGATCAAAGCTAATGCCAGACTTCTACACTGAAAGCAATATGAGCTATATGTTAATTAGTTTGAACATCATAATATCAATAAACAATTAATATTTTGTAACCCAATCAGCCTCTGCTTCCTCCAAGTTAAAGAGAGGTCATAGAGGGAAAAAATCCTTTTATAAAAATCTAATATAACTAATCAGGAAGGATGGAGAAACAAAAGTACAAAACATTAAAAACAGAATCTATTGTTGCAGTTATGGAAAGATATCATGGTAGAATAATTGTGAGAGAATACTAAGTGAGGCTTCGTGCTCATGCATTTGAAAACCTCCATAAAGTGGACCATTTGCTGGAAAACATAAAAGATGAAGTTATTCTCATAAAGGAGAAAAACCAATAATGTATAAAATTGGGGGAAGAGTTGAAGAAATATATGTTAAAACAAAGGTTCTCATCCACATCAATTTATGACTGAGATCTTCCAAACTCACTGAAAACTAATTTTATTAAAAGTGTAATCCATGCCTTACAATGTATATTTTAATGTATTTCATATAGGTTTTGATCATTCTTTGTTAATAGATTTTGCTATCAATGTTAATAGGGGAGATGTCGGTTAAGGGGTACAAAGTTGCAGTTAGGAGGAATGGTTTTGAGATTTATTGCACAGCCTGGTGACTACAGTTAATAATAATGTATTGTATATTTCAGAATTGCTATGAGAATAATTTCAAGTGTGTTTATCACAAAATTGATAACTATATGAGATGAGGTATATGTTAATTAGTTTGATTTATGCATTCCACACTGAATACATATATAACATCTCATCGCACCCCATAAATATTTGAAACTACAGTTTGTCAATTAAAAATTGTTTTAAAATGTTAGTAGGATTTTGTTTTCCCACTGTTATTACAAATTATTTACTGTTTTCTCTAAGGCTATAGGCTAACTGGTCACATTATTGAACTCTTATCAATTTTTATATAAGTATATGTTTAGCTGCAAATAAGCAAATACTCAACCAAACAAATTTAAGCAAAAATTTAGCTCACCTAATTAAACACACTAGGCCTAATCAGGTGTTCTGAGATGAGGCTTGATTCAGGGCTTAAAAAGGATTTAAGATCAGGATGTAGCTCTTGGTTTTTCTCCTTGATTTGGCTTGACTCCAATTTTGGACACGGTTTACTCTTGTGGTCACATGAGGCTGTTAGTAGCACCCAAGGCTATATTCTCTCAAGATCCTATTTAGCAGTTAAGAAAGAATCTGCATCCAGGCATTGCCAGTCCAAGTCCTAAGATTAAAACTGATTAGAGCAATTTAAACCACTTGCCTATCTTTGAAACCAACATGGCCAAGAGTACAGATTACACCAATTAGTTTCAAGTCCTCAGAGCTTATTTTTGGTGTTTGATATAGTAGAGATGACTACAGTTTCATCAAAAAATGTGCAGGCTCCTATCCTGGAGTAGAGGCTTGCCAAGAAATGGCTTCCCACTCATACTATACTTCCCTTACACTTGTGAAACTAGGTGGAGTCATGTGACCAATTCTCAGGAATGGCATGTGAGCAAACAGGTTGTTTGACTCACTCATCCTCAAGTGAACAAGAAACAAATGTTCTTTCTTCAATCTCCCTCTATCCATTTTCAGGCTGGAGGAATACTTCTAGAATCTTTGAGGTGGAATATGGGAGAGACAATATAGGAGAGTATCTGACTATTGATAGACTTCTTGAAGTCAGATTATTCTTACATTCTTTTAAAAAAGGCACAATAATGATGTATATTAATATAATGCACTTAGCTTTCTGACAGTCTATTAGCTTTCTGGCATATATATTTATAAGTAACAGTATGTCCTAACTTCATTTTGTGGAATACACTAAACCCATAAAATACATTCAGTAGGTTTTTTTACTTTCTATGCACTGATCAAGTTAATTGTCAAAAAAAAAAAAAAAAAAAAAGGTAGGTCCTAGAAGGTTTCTGAGAATTTGTTTTACAATAATCTAAGCCTTGGTTATTACATTTTATGTGGGACTAGAGGGGGAAAAAAGAAAATACATCAATTCTTTTTTCTGTTGTCCTGTCATTTGTTAATTCACATTTATATCCTCTGGAATTAATTTTGTAAACATGTTTTGTGAAAAGTTAATAATTATTAGATTTTTGAGGTTATTGGTACATTGTATATATTATCTCTTAATTATTTGAATCTCTGTCATTATGTCATCATTTCATTCCTAATGATTGTGTTTCTATTTACTTGATCAGAATTGAGACATTTCTTTTCTCTTCTGCTCTCCTTACTTCCTTTTTCCCCCTTGCCTTCTACTCCCTCCATTTCTCTCATCTCTCTCTCTTTGTTTTTGTCTTCTTCCTTCTTTTGTCTTTCTCATTCTTTCATTTCCTTGTTTTGGTGTGCGGTAGACAGCAGTTCTTCTTTAAAAGTTAACAGTTTCAGTAATCAGATCTATTGGCTTTTATCCAAGTGATTGTTTTATAGTGCTCGTGGAGTAGTGCTGTAACAATCTTTTGTATCCCCATTGTTCTGATTACATTTATGGGTACAGGCAATATCTAACAGTTTAAGAAATCTCAAAAGAAGACATTCATACAGCCAACAGACACATGAAAAAATGCTCATCATCACTGGCCATCAGAGAAATGCAAATCAAAACCACAATGAGATACCATCTCACACCAGTTAGAATGGCAATCATTAAAAAATCAGGAAACAATAGGTGTTGGAGAGGATGTGGAGAAATAGGAACACTTTTACACTGTTGGTGGGATTGTAAACTAGTTCAACCATTATGGAAAACAGTATGGCGATTCCTCAAGGATCTAGAACTAGATGTACCATATGACCCAGCCATCCCACTACTGGGTATATACCCAAAGGATTATAAATTATGCTACTACAAAGACACATGCACACGTATGTTTATTGCGGCACTATTCACAATAGCAAAGACTTGGAATCAACCCAAATGTCCATCAGTGACAGACTGGATTAAGAAAATGTGGCACATATACACCATGGAATACTATGCAGCCATAAAAAAGGATGAGTTTGCGTCCTTTGTAGAGACATGGATGCAGCTGGAAACCATCATTCTTAGCAAATTATCACAAGAAGAGAAAACCAAACACCGCATGTTCTCACTCATAGGTGGGAACTGAACAATGAGCTCACTTGGACTCGGGAAGGGGAACATCACACACTGGGGCCTATCATGGGGAGGTGGGAGGGGGGAGGGATTGCATTGGGAGTTATACCTGATGTAAATGACGAGTTGATGGGTGCTGATGAGTTGATGGGTGCAGCACACCAACATGGCACAAGTATACATATGTAACCTGCACGTTATGCACATGTGCCCTAGAACTTAAAGTATAATAAAAAAAAAAAAACATATAGAAAAAAAAAAAAAGAAATACTGTATTAGAGTGGTTGAACACAGTGGTCAGCCCAGAAAATGACATAGGAGAAAAAACTATATGATTTTCAGTATCGCCGTGATGTTTCATATACAACACCAAAGATACAGTCCAGAAAAGAAATCATTAATAAGCTGCTTCATTAAAATTAAAAACTTCTACTCTGTAAAAGACAAGGTCAGGAGAATGAGAAGACAAGCTACCATCTGGGAGAAAATATTTGCAAAGACATATCTAAAACAGAGTTGTTATTCAAACATATAAAAACTCTTAAAAGTCAATAATAAGAAAACCTGATTTAAAAATGTAAAGGACCTTTACAGGCACCTCACGAAAGAAGATATACAGATGGAAAACAAGCATATGAAAAGATGCTCCATATCATATGTCACTATGGTCTGTATTTTTCTGTCCCTCCAGAATACCTAGGTTTAATCTAGTGGCAGTTTAATACTGTGGCAGTATTGAGAGGTGAAGCCTTTAGGATGTTATTAGGTCATGAGGGCTCTGTGGTCATAAATGAGATTAGTATCCTTAGGAAAGAGGCTTTAAGGAGTCTTTCATGCTTTCTGCATATGAAGATGCAGCAAGAGGAACCTCTATGAAGCAAAGTATGACGCTTCACTAGATACTAAATCTGTCAACACCTTCATCTTGGACTTCCCAGCCTCCAGAACTGTGAATTATTTACAATGAAATAATTATTTACTTACAAGGTATTTTGTTATAGCAGCCAAAACAGACAAAGGCACATATGACCAGTGAAATGCAAATTAGAACAATGAGATACTACTACACACCTATTAGAATGGTCAAAACATGGGACAAAAGCAACACCAAATTCTGACATGGATGTGAAATAACAGGAACTGTCATTTACTACTGATGGGAATGCAAAATGGTACAGCCACTTTGGAAGACGGTTTCTCAGTTTTGTGCAAAACTAAACCTTACCATACAATTCAGCAGTCACGCTCACAGAATTTACCCAAGAGTTGAAAACTTAAGTCCACACAAAAGCCTGTACATGGATGTTTATAGCAACTTTTTTTATAGTTGATAAAACTTGGAAGCAATCAAGATGCCCTTCAGTGGGTGAATAAATAAATACACTGTGGTAAATCCAGACAACAGAACATTCCTCAAGGCTTAAAGGAAATGAGCCACCAAGTCACGAAAAAACTTGGAAAGGCATTAAATGCGTATTACTAAGTGAAAGTAGCCTGTCAGAAAAGCCTACATATTTTATGATTCCAACTATATAACATTCCAGAAAACGTAAAATTATGGAGATGGTAAAAACAAACAAACAAACAGAAAAAAACAGGTGCCAGGAGTTGGGGGAGGCATGAATTGGCAAAGCAAGCAGAATTTTAAGGCAGTAAAAATAATCTTCATGACACCATTCATTATATATTTGTCAAAAACCATAAAATGTACAACACTGACAATGTGAGCAGTGGACTTTTGTTATTAATGATGTGTCTGTTATTGTAGGTACATCAGCTATATCAGGTGTATCACTCTGACGGAGGATATTGATAATGGGGAGGCTAATACATGTTGCATATATGGGGACAGAGTTATATGAGAAATCTCTAATTTTGCTTTGAAATGAAAACTACTCTAAAAATTGTCTTAAAAAACACACATATTTTTCACACAGCAAAACAAAGCAAACAACTTACAGTAAGAAGTAAGGCTGTTTGGGATTAAATTTTATCACAACAGCTTATTAGGAACCTTAAGAAAGTTAACCACTCATTTCAAATGTATTTTTAAATACATAGTTTAGACATACAAACAGACATATAGAATAATACTCATTTATCCACCACAGAGCTTAAGAAATGAACACTGCAATTATTCCTTCATAATTTACTATATTTTATACATTTCTAAAATATGTATTATAATTTTCTGTTTCTACACTATACAGGTTTAATATCAATTTGTGTATATTCCTTTAAAACTTTCTTTTATATCTAAATATATTAGTTCATTCTTTTCCACTTTTATCATATTTTATATATTTTATATTTTATAATTATACCACAATTGACTTTTTCATTTTATTCTTAATATTGAGATAATTTTTAATTGTGTTATTACAATGATGATATGATTATTTTATATTTCATACGATGCACATACACAAGACATTCATTAAAGTACACTTCTAGGAGCTGAATTCAAAATACTCCTAGGATATACACATTCAGTTTCACATGATAATATCAAAGGAGGTTTTCAAAACAGTTTGTAGCCATTTTCATTCTCATTTACAATCTATGAATATTATCGTTGATCAAAATACCTGACATTATGTCCTTCTGAACTCCTGTACAATAAGACTTAAAATATTTTCCAGTCTAATGGGACTAAATGATATTTCATTGTGGTTTAAATATGTACTAATTATTAAGAAGATTGAGCATATTTTTATACGTTTGCCAGTTGTTTGCTGTTTAGCAAAATACCCGTTCTTATATTTGCTTCATTTTTATATTAAATGTTTTAAATGTTTGATTTATAAGATGTCTTTATAAAGTATACATTATATTTTCAAATGTAATCATTGTTCTTCCTTGTTCTTGAATTATTTTGTTACTTTATGGTAACATTATATAAATCATTTTTAAATTTAATGTATTGTAGTTACAGTAGGCATTTACTTTATAACTTGCCCTAGTTTATTAATACTTATTTACTCCCAAGTCATATAGTTTTTATATTATCTCCTAAATATTTATTTTTTATATTTAATTCTTAAAGTACCTGGAGTAGGTTTTAATATATTATTTCAAGAAATAAAATTATATTTTCTTTCATATGAATAACTAATAGTTTCAATACAACTTATATATTTCATTCTTTCACAATTGATCTACAATGTCAATTCTAACATGTGTATTTGTGTTTTGTGATATTTTGTTCCACTGTTTTATTTATCTACCCTTAGCACTAACTTAATTTTTCAATATGGACAATAGTTAAGAGCAACCAGGTATTGTGGATTGAATTGTTGGCTCTGCACTGTCAGCTGTGTGACTGTAGACACGCTACTTAATATCTACAAAAGGTAATTTGAATACTTAACAAGACTAAATATGTTTATATATGCAAAAAATGTAGAAAATTGCATGGTATGGGTATGTCACTAATTATTATAATAGTAATAAATTGATAATGAGTAGGACATATATATACACATACCTATCTTGATATTCTTCTCGGAAAATTTCAATTATTCTTGACCCTTTTATAAATTTTAGAATGTCTCTTTTAAAAACTCAATAAATATATTTCTGTAGACAAAAAAATAAGAAATGTGATATTCTCACTTAGTCTTTAACATGATGCAATATTTTGCAACAAGAGCCCAGAATATCCTGTTCTGCTAAAATGATATAAGACAATATATTTTTTTTATCTGTGATGAAGTTTGTGTGCCAAAATTTACTTGCTACTGTTAGTTAGTGGACTAATTTCAAGGCATATGAGTGCACAAAGATGATAAGGTAATGTGAAAATGAAGATATTTATTGTATTAATCAATTTAATTGGTATTAGATACCACAGAGACAGTGAATCCACTATGAGATGGGCCTTGACCAGCTTTCTTTTTATTACCTAGACCTAATATGCCAGTGCTATACCAAGGAGGTTATGATAACGCTTCACATCTCCAGGATTCAGTGTCAACTTTGTCCCTCTGTCAAAATACCCAAAATAATTAGGTATCTCCCTTTTCCCAGTGTATGGTTACCCAAGTAGTAGGCTATAAATCTGTTTTGGGAAGGACGATGTCTTAGAGTCCTTCTTTCTAGATACCTGAATCCTGTTGAGATCAGGGATAGGAAATCAGTCAAAGGCTCAGGATTCTTATGCTTATTATTATTATTAATATAGATGGGGGATCTTGTTATGTTGCCCCAGTTGGCCTTGAACTCTTGGCCTAAGGAATTTTCCCGCCTCAGCCTCCCAAATAGCATAACCTTTTATTTTGCCAACCGCCTTCAGCCCCTGGATCATCCACCTTTCATTTCTTATCACCGTAAACGTTGAGTGATTCCCTTCTTGGTTGCCTGTTTTGCCCACAGAAACACTTTATTCAATGAACCATCTCCAGTATTATCTGAGGCCCTTTGCCTGCCACTTTGAATTCACCACACAATAAAATCACATCAAGCTGGTGTTGGACAGTCAATACTTCTTATTGCTTTGGGGTTCCATCATCCTTGTCAGTGCACGTAGACAGTGGTCTTTCCACTGTCCACTGTGATCTACAGAGCAGACCTGGATTCTGTGCTTCTCACCAATGTAGTCCATATGGCCTTGGTGACTGGCATGTCCCCAGGGCCTTCCTTCGGAACATTTCATAATAGACATAATACATCCATTCGTGCTCACTTTACAGAGTCTTTTAATCCCTTCCTTCAAAGTCAGATTCACCAGTGATGGCATTTTGACATCACTTACCATGGATCATTGCTTTTTCTATTCTTCTAGGAACCATTCTCATGGCAAGGTCATACCATCTCCTGAAAATCTCGTCAGTCATTAACTTAAATCTTAAGAGAGTGTTTCCAAATAAACTCTTCCTCATATCCTAGACCTACTGAGCAAGCAAGCTTGTTGCTTAAATTCTTGACATATTGTTTAACATTTTTGCATGCATGTGAAATAGAACTTGGTGTATAATTTTCCCCACTTGTAAGATCCTTGCCAGGTTTTGAGACCAAAATAGTGTTGAAAATTGAGTAATGAGCCTTATTATTCTACTCTCTCAAATACTTTATATAACATTTATTTCAATTTTCCTCAAATATTTTTAAGATACAAAAGCAAAAGCCACCTTGACCTAGCGTTATCTTGGTGGGAAGGGTTTAAATCACAAATTAAATTTCTTTAACTGCCATTGGAATATATAGATTGTGTTTTGTGTGTGTGTAGTTTCCATACATTATGTTTTGCAAGAATTGTGTCCATTTAATCTAACCAAATTTATTGGTGTAAATAGATATTATTTTTCTATATTTTCTTTCTACTCTCTGTAATATCTGTACTGGTATTACATTTTTATCCTGAAACAAGTAACTTGTATATTCTCTCTTTTATAGGCTTTCAGTTATTTATTGATTTTGTTAATCCTTTAAAGAATTAAATTTTAGCTTGTTTTCTCTGTTGTCCATTTGTTTATTTCACTGATTTATGTTTTTATCTTTACTCTTCACTTCCATCTACTTTCTTCATATTTTATGCTTTCCTTTTGTTCTAGCATCTTAATCATTGGCTAATTAGTGAACCAGTTAGTGAGAGATCACTAATTTTCAGCTTTTCTTATTTTTTAATACAGAAACTTAAGGCTAAGTAAAGCTAAGCACTATTCTAGCAGTATCCTACAAGTCTGGATATGTTTTCCGTATCCTAAAATAAATAATATTTTCTAATTCCCATTGTTATTTTTCCTTTGGGCCATGTACTGTTTAGAACTGTACTGCTTCATTTCTAAGTAGTTTGAAATTTTCTAGTTTTCTTTTGGTTACTGACTTTTAAAATATTTCCTCTCTAAATTGAGAACAGACTTTTTATAATTTCAATGCTTTGAAATTTGTTGTGACTTCCATTAGAACCCAGAATATTATCTCTACCCATACCCCCAGTCTTGCAGGAGTCTATATATATTCATATGGTCAAATTTATTATAATTTTGTTTCTTAGACTTTATAATTTTTTGCCTCTGCTTCTTTTATTATTATAACATGTGGGCATACATTCTCAATACAATACTTGTACTGGACTTGCTCTTTTGTCTTCTGTAATAGTTCTGTTAAACATCCTAAGTGAATACTATTTCCAACTCTTGAAATTAATATGTAAACAATCCATTTTTTCCAGCCATTCTTTCCACAATATTTAAGACTCTGAATTTTATTATAAGCACTGCTTTAGAGACACTCGTCATATGCTGTTGTGCCATATTTGTATTGTTATTCAGCAGGATTCATTTTCTAATTTCCATTGTACTTTGACCTATAGGTTGTTTATAATTATATTGGGTAATTTGCAAATACTTTTGGGTTTTCTAGTTGTCATACTGTTATTGATTTTTAGCTTTATTCTAGTGTATTCGGACATATCCACTATATTATTTCAATGCTTTGGGCTTTAATCTTGCTTATGTGGCAAGCATATGATTCATTTTATAAAAACTAAATGTGTGCTTGTAAATAATTGAATTCAGTGAGTGGAGTATCCACATCTATATATGAACCTATATCTATTTATACCTATATATATATAAGTATACGTGTTTTTTCTGCGTGGAAAATGCGTGAGGGGAGAAGAAAAGACATACACGCAATACCTTAAGGGTAAACAACATTTATCCCATGCAAATGGCAATGCAGATATAATAAGCAAATGATGTAACAATAAGAAAATGATATAATAAACAGACTGATATAAGAAGCTAATTGAAACGGGAAGGGGAGAAGGGAAAAGATACTTATACACTCACCAGACTATGGAGGATTCACCACCAGACTGCGAAGCAAGAGCCTGGGCTCCAGAGTTGGCCTCTCATCCACGCACAGATGAGGAAAGGTCTCATGAAGCTTCAGCGCAGTCTGGGACCCTAGCTCTTTTTGTAACGAGTTGTTTGGCATGAGGCCCGCGCACGAGGGCTCTTCACGACTGGGCTCAGGGAACACAAAAAGGTCAACTTGGTTTTGTGATTATCTGTTGTTTTTCAATAACTAACGTATAGGAATAGATTGAAATAGAGATTTCTCTGAGACAGCGCTAGATGAACGCCTCAAGGGGCTCACACAACCTGTTCTGGGACTTGGTGACCACTGTTTGTGTCCACGTTCAATTGAGTTCAAATTTGATATTTAACTTTTCCTCCGCAATGTCTATGCATGTATACATATGCACAGAAAGCAAATGCATGCACAGAAACTAAACTCTCTTGGTCTCTGAAAAAAATCTATACATCTATATATATGTTTCTGAACAGCGATATCTATCTCCCTATATCTACCTACATCTACATATATTACTGATTATTCTAGATATACATATGAAATATGTATTTTTTAATTAGAGGACTTAGTCTCTTTACATTTACTAAATCTGTACATACACACACATATAAGCATTCATATACATACATATTTGAATTTGTTAATCACCATAGTCAAAATATTTATTTTTTGTTTTTTGGGGGGTAGTCTGTGTTCTAATTGTTTTTTAGTGTCCTTAACTTGGAGCTAGTAAGACAGCAGTTTAAATTCTTCTATTGCGAATGCGTAATTGCTATTTCTTCTTTACTATTTGATGTGTTCTTATTCATCTCTTCTGAATCTATGTTACACCTTCCTAGTGGATTCCTGTGAGATGTCTATTATGAAATGTGTAACAGTCCATTTTGCTAAATATGGACTTGGATATGAATAATGACTTTCACTTTCTATTGGTTAGTGTTTTTATGGTATACTTTTTGCATCATTTTCAGTATTTCTCTATCCTTCTATTTAAGTTGTGCTGCTTACTGTTAATATAATCAGTATATGGATGAAATATATTTCATCCATTTCTATTTTTTTTTTTTTTTTTTTGTAGGCAGTGTCTCGCCTGTTGGCCAGGCTGGAGTGCAGTGGCATGATCTCGGCTCACTGCAACCTCCATCTCCCAGGCTCAAGCAATTCTCCTACCTCAACCTCCTGAGTAGCTGGGATTACAGGCGTGTGCCACCACACCTAGCTAATTTGTGTATTTTGAGTAGAGATGGGGTTTCACCATGTTGACCAGGCTGGTCTCGAACTCCTGACCTCAGGTAATCCACCCACCTTGGCCTCCCAAAGTGTTGGGATTACAGGCATGAGCCACTGCCCAGCCACAACTATCATTTTTTAATTAGATAATTTGGTTTCTGTATATAAATTTTTAAAATATTGTATTTGTTTTCAATTTTGTCATTTACTATTTATATTTGCCCTTTTTTCTATTCCCTTAATCTATTCATTCATTCATTTAGCCTTGTTCCCTTTCTTGTTTGCTTTTAGATTAAGCAAGTACCTTTTCATATTCTCTCTTTTCTCCATATTAATTTTCTATTTAAAAATTTCCTATTATTTTAATGGTTATCATAGTGATTATATTATGTATGTTCAATTTATGACAATCTAATACAAATTATCACTTTTACCATTTTTCTGTAAATATCAGATCTTAGATCACTGTAACTGCATTTACCATTCTGTGCCATTTTGGTTATTTTGACATTTATTTTAATTTTATGTTTATTTTAAACTCCAAACATATTTTTATAATAATATTAATTTTAATCAGTAAGTATTAATGTATATTTATTAATCTGTTTTACTATTCCATTTTTTATAGTTTTTTAATGTATTTCCACATGCAATGCAGAACACAAATTTACCTGGACAATATTTATCTGTATTTCTATTAGTGGGAGTATGCTTGTGAACAATTTTCTTGGTTCCTGTTTGTTTGAAAAAAAATCTTTCGGTTTATTTTAAAGGACAATTCTATTGCATACAGAATTATACATTGCCAGTTACTTTCTGTTTGTACTTGCAATGCCAACTGAATGGTATTCGCCCATAAAAAGGAATCTTTGACACATGCCACAACATGAATGAACTTTGGAAACATTATTCTAAGTGAAAGAAACCACACATAAAAGGCCACATATTGTATGATTCTGTCCTATAAAATATCCTTAATGGGCAAATCCACAGACACAGAAAGCAGACAAGTGTTTCCCAGGGTGTAGGAAAATGAGAAGTGACTGCTTAATGGGTAGAGAATTTCCTCATGGGTTGATAAAAATGTTGGGGAGCTGGCTAGGGGTGGTAGTTGTGAATGTACTAAATACCACTGAATTGTACACTTGAAAATGGTTAAAATGATGAATTTTATGTTATATGTATTTTACCACAATAAAAAAAAATAACATCAAATAAAAGATTTATTTAACATTTTTCTGTTAAAATTATAGCTATCAAATTATTGCATCTTTAAAATTAATATTATATTTTTCTTTGCTGTTTATAAAATTTTATATTTGGTTTACAAAATCTTACTAGTTTGTCCAGTTGTGGGTTTCACTGGAGTTATCTTGTTTGGGGCTCGCAAAACTTTCTAAATTTGTGGCTTCATATATTTTAACTCTTGGGAAGTCGCTGGTTAGTGATTTCTCAAATACAGCTTCTGCTATATAGTCTTTCTCTGCCTCATTTGTGGTTCCAATTATACATATTTTGAATATTTTCCCCATGTTTAGAATTCATACATTTTTAATCACTCTTTGCTTTAGTCCATATTTCCAAGTTACATTCCACTTCTTCTCTGCTGTATCTAATCTGGTAATCTTAATACTATATTTTGAATTACTAACATATTCTATATTTCAGTTTCAGAATTTGTGTTTTTCATAGATATAAAGTTTCTGTTGAAATTCTCCAACTTGCCATCTATTCTCTTGAATATAATTTACAAAATTATTTCTAATTTTATGTTGAATCGCCTTAGGATCAGAATCACATGTGGGTTTGTGTCTCTTGTCTTTTTGTCTTTATTTACAGGTAATTATTTCGCTTGATTTTTTTTTTCACGCTAGCTATTATATGTAAAGTAAGGTAGATGACCTACATGTGATTCTCCTTCAGAAACGATTCATTTGTTTTGCCAGGAAGTTAGAATAGGAGCAATTCTTCTTGTTTCAATCAGAGACTGAAGTTATTAGGCCGTGTATCCATGTCTGTGAGGGCTGATCTATGTATAATATACATTACTCATTGAATATCTCAACTGAAAGCCTTTCCGGGATCTTAACTGCAAGCCAAGTGTTTATACTAGACCTCTCTCTTGGTGATCCCTTTGTGTCTCCAGCTCAATAAAACTGACTAACTGCTTAGTCTTTTATCCTCTTGCTACAACCTTCAGCGAGTGCTTTGAGGCAGAGCACCACAGAATGTCAGCTCACTTCTGTCAAGTCTCCTTTTTCCCAGTGCTTTTGTCAATTGTTGCCTGCCTAAGAAGTGCTGCCTTCCAATGTTTGTCTCTCTAGGACAGTGAGACAGTGAGGCTACTGGAAGCTGAGGTGCCTCTTTTGGTTCAGTCAGCTGGCACAGCACCATATTGTAATTAGTGAATACATCAAAGTTGAAAAGTGGCAGAAAATGCTATTTTCTCTACCATGCATTTTCCTTTGAGATGTTTTATACTGAAATCCTGCTACCTTGTATGTTCTCTGGTACTTCCAGACAACTGGGGTTTTAGTCTCATAAAAGCTGTTTCATGGTAGCCAAAAGTGACATTTTTAAGCTGGCTTTTTTAATATGGAAATTTTTTTAGCATCACGTTGAGGATATATTCTTTTTGAAAGGATTTGTGTTAGCTTCTGCCATGTGCCATAACACAATTTTCAATTAATTTCTCAGCTTGGAATTACCCACACCAAGCAGGTGGTATGAATTTGAAATCGAAATCCACAAAAAAAGCACTCCTCTTTCCCTTTGATAAAAATTTTAGTGGGCAATTCCATTAGAGCTATAGTTCTTCAAGTATTCTGTTGTTATTTTATCTTCTCTGCTACTAATATGCACCTTACATTGGTCCAATGCCTATGTTAACATTAACGTCCCAGGCTCTAGGTAACCAAAGACCATTAGGGTAGACAGTTATGCCTTCAGTGGCCTCCTCCACCCTGCTGACCCTGTAGTGCTTTTGACGTGCCAAGACTCATTCTATCGATTCTTGTTGGTGGACTACTGAATTCCTTCAAATCTGCATTATATTATCATTCTGAATTATGTAACAATTTTCTGTTTCTTTTTCTTTTTTTTGAGATGGAGTTTCGCCCTGTCACCCAGGCTGGAGTGCAGTGGCACGATCTCTGCTCACCACAACCTCCGCCTCTTGGGTTCAAGTGATTCTCCTGCCTCAGCCACCTGAGTAGCTGGAATTACAGGCATGTGCCACCATGCCCAGCTAATTTTTGCATTTTTAGTAGTGACGGGGTTTCACCATATTGGTAAGACTAGTCTCGAGCTCCTGACCTCAGGTGATCCACCAGCCTCAGCTTCCCAAAGTGCTGGGATTAGAGGCGTGAGCCACCAAGGCCTGGTCCATTTCTCTTTTTCTTTTAGAATGCTCTCCTAAACTCAATATAATTTTCTGAGAAACATTCCAACCAGCTTTATGTATTTTCTGCAGCAGTGATGCAGCCCACAATCAAAACACAAACACAAGTTTGGGTTTTGATAGTACAGAAATAACTAATACCATTAGGCTTCTATATGATTATCCCAATCCATACATGAAATGTTTTCTTATCTTTTATAACAAGAACCCAAATCCACTTTTTTTCTGATATAAGCATAATATTCCAGTTGGTTTCTCCAGATCCTAGTGGCAAAGAATCCATATCAATAGTTCCAGAAATTTAAAATACTTGTTTCTGATAGACAAACCTCCTTCAATGACTCACTTCAGCCAGGGTAGCAGGGCAATGATTTTAACTTATAAAAGCTTATTTGACAACTGCTTAATATCTCCATCTAGAAAGTACTCTCAACGTCTTAAGAATTGAAGTGTTTATGAATTTTGAATAAAATTGATCTATAGCTTGTAATTTCATGGGGGAATATTTTTTGAAAATTGATTTTTCTCATTTTAGAGAAAGCATGTAGTCCTAACTCTGTTTTTCTAGTAAGTCCCTAATAGTTTCTGATTCTGATCACAAAGCAATCTCTGCTGAATGGCTCTGACTTTGCAAGTGTGTTCCGAAGCCCATCAGGTTTGATTCGTTGAGTTGTTTACTTTTGTATAAAACTCTGGCTGCCATAAAAAAAGTATGATATTTGCTGTTTTAAGATAAGAATTGTAACAGTAACTGCCACTAGTATTTTCAAAGTACTCTGGAATAAAAAATTAAGTGAAAAGTCATTTTTAAAATACTCCCTTTCACAAAGAACCAGAGAATTCCTGTCAGTATTCTCAGGAAAATGCACTACAATTCTATTTTTATTATTCCTTTTAAACATAGCACAACTCTTCCCCAAACATGATCTCTTTTGCAAAATCCCAAACTCTTTCTTACATCCAAATGACACCCTCACCCCCTTACCCTATCCTATGTTTTGGATACAATTTATTCTCTTAAGAGTTTATTTGCAGGTTTCCAGTGTAAATCAATCAAACATGTCTGGCCTCAGATTCTTATTTTTACTCATATCTGTTATATTCTGGGATGCCCTCTCTCACCACTCCTATTCAACATAGTGTTGGAAGTTCTGGCTAGGGCAATCAGGCAAGAGAAAGAAATCAAGGGTATCCAGTTAGGAAAAGAAGAAGTCAAATTGTCCCTCTTTGCAGATGACATGATTGTATATTTAGAAAACCCCATTGTCTCAGCCCAAAATCTCCTTAAGCTGATAAGCAACTTCAGCAAAGTCTCAGGTTACAAAATTAATGTGCAAAAGTCACAAGCATTCTTATACACCAGTAACAGACAAACAGAGAGCCAAATCATGAATGAACTTCCATTCACAATTGCTTCAGAGAGAATAAAATACCTAGGAATCCAACTTACAAGAGATGTAAAGGACCTCTTCAAGGAGAACTACAAACCACTGCTCAGTGAAATCAAAGAGGACACAAACAAATGGAAGAACATACCATGCTCATGGATAGGAAGAATCAATATTGTGAAAATGGCCATACTGCCCAAAGTTATTTATAGATTCAATGCCATCCCCATCAAGCTACCAATGACTTTCTTCAAAGAATTGGAAAAAACGGCTTTAAGGTTCATATGGAACCAAAAAAGAGCCCGCATTGCCAAGACAATCCTAAGTCAAAAGAACAAAGCTGGAGGCATCACGCTACCTGACTTCAAACTATACTACAAGGCTACAGTAACCAAAACAGCATGGTACTGGTACCAAAACAGAGATTAGACCAATGGAACAGAACAGAGTCCTCAGAAATAATACCACACATCTACAGCCATCTGATCTTTGACAAACTGAGAGAAACAAGAAATGGGGAAAGGACTCCCTATTTAATAAATGGTGCTGGGAAATTTGGCTAGCCATAAGTAGAAAGCTGAAACTGGATCCTTTCCTTACTCCCTATACGAAAATTAATTCAAGATGGATTAGAGACTTAAATGTTAGACCTAATACCATAAAAACCCTAGAAGAAAACCTAGGTAGTACCATTCAGGACATAGGCATGGGCAAGGACTTCATGTCTAAAACACCAAAAGCAACGGCAGCAAAAGCCAAAATTGACAAATGGGATATGATTAAACTAAAGAGCTTCTGCACAGCAAAAGAAACTACCATCAGAGTGAACAGGCAACCTACAGAATGGGAGAAAATTTTTGCAATCTACTCATCTGACAAAGGGCTAATATCCAGAATCTACAAAGAACTCAAACAAATTTACAAGAAAAAAACAAACAACCCCATCAAAAAGTGGGCAAAGGATATGAACAGACATTTCTCAAAAGAAGACATTTATACAGCCAACAGATACATGAAAAAATGCTCGTCATCACTGGCCATCAGAAAAATGCAAATCAAAACCACAATGAGATACCATCTCACACCAGTTAGAATGGCAATCATTAAAAAGTCAGGAAACAATAGGTGCTGGAGAGGATGTGGAGAAATAGGAACACTTTTACACTGTTGGTGGGATTGTAAACTAGTTCAACCATTATGGAAAACAGTATGGCGATTCCTCAAGGATCTAGATCTAGATGTACCATATGACCCAGCCATCCCACTACTGGGTATATACCCAAAGGAATATAAATCATGCTGCTATAAAGACACATGCACACGTATGTTTATTGCGGCACTATTCACAATAGCAAAGTCTTGGAATCAACCCAAATGTCCATCAGTGACAGACTGGATTAAGAAAATGTGGCACATATACACCATGGAATATTATGCAGCCATAAAAAAGGATGAGTTTGAGTCCTTTGTAGGGACATGGATGCAGCTGGAAACCATCATTCTTAGCAAACTATCACAAGAAGAGAAAACCAAACACCACATGTTCTCACTCATAGGTGGGAACTGAACAATGAGATCACTTGCACTCAGGAAGGGGAACATCACACATCGGGGCCTATCATGGGTAGGGGGGAGGGGGGAGGGATTGCATTGGGAGTTATACCTGATATAAATGACGAATTGATGGGTGCTGACGAGTTGATGGGTGCAGCACACCAACATGGCACAAGTATACATATGTAACAAACCTACACGTTATGTACATGTACCCTAGAACTTAAAGTATAATAAAACAAAGGTAAGGCATAAAAAAATAAAATAAAATAATCACTGAGTGCTTACAAACATGACATAAGTATACATTTAGAAGATAAAACTAATTTGTCAAAATACTAGCATCTTTATCGTCCAGCTACACACTTAGAATAAAACTATTATAATTCTTTCAACTAGATGTTCAAGCACAGGTTTTTTGATGACTAAAATCTGTTTTTTAGGTGCATGTATTTTATTTTTCAGCTTAATTTTACTTTTTAGTTCAAAACAGCTTGAACACACTTACTATATGGATTCCTCTAACATGTTCACCTGTCATGGAAGCCTTTCTATCTACAGTAATTGGAAAGAGGGAGAAATTTATGCATTTGCCTTTTTGCTATCCTTTTTATTTACGTTTTAAATTTCAGCTTAATTTTAGATGCCAGGAGTATATATGAAGGTTTATTAGATGGGTGTATTGCAACCAGGGAGTGAGCATAATACCCAATAGGTAGTTTTTTGACCCAAATGCTCTCTTTCTGCCTCCCACCCACTAGAAGTCCCAGTGTCCATTGTTCCCATGTTTATATCCATGGGTGCTCAATGTTTCATTCCCACTTGTGAGAACATTTGATTTTCCATTCCTGTGTTAATTTGCCTGGGATTATGGCCTCCACTTCCATCCATGTCTCCGCAAAGGACATGATTTTATTCTTTTTTTATAGCTGTGTAGTACTCCTTGGTGTATATTTTCTGTATCCATTCCACCACTGATCAACACTTAGGTTGATTCCATGTCTTTGCTATTGTGAATAATGCTGTGAGAGTGTAAGACATGAGTGCATGTATCTTGTTGGCATAATGATCTATTTTTCCTTTGGGTACACATCCAGTAATGGGATTGCTGTATTGAATGGTAGTTCTGTTTCAAGGTCTTTAAGGTCTAATCTCCAAACCACTTTCCACAGTCGCTGAACTAATTTACATTCCCACCAACAGCGTATAAGCATTCCATTTTCTCTGCATCCTCACCAGCATCTGTTGCTTTTGGATGTTTTAATAAATATCTATTCTGACTGGTGTGAGATGGTATCTCCTTGTGGTTGGTTTTGATTTGTATTCTCTGATGACCAGTAATTATAAGCATTTTTTTTCATATTTTTGTTGGCCACTTGTATGTCTTCTTTTGAGAAGTGCCTGTTCATGCCCTTAGCCCATTTTTAATGTGATTGGTTGCGTTTTGCTTGTTGATTTAAGTTTCTTACAGATTCTGGATATTAGACCTTTGTCAGATGCATAATTTGTGAATAAACGGTGCTGGAATAACTGACCAGACCTATGCAGAAGAATAAAAGTAGACCCATACCTTTCACCATACACAAAATTTCACTCAAGATAGATTATAAATTTAAATGTAAGATCTCAAACTATAAAAATCCTAGAGGAAAATCTAGGAAGTACCCTTCGTGACATTATCCTTGGCAAAGAATTTATGACTAAGTCCTCAAAAGCAATTGCAAGGAAAGCAAATATTGACAAGAGGGTCCTAATTAAACTAAAGAACTTTTGCAAAGCAAAAGAAACTATCAACAGTGTAGATACCTACAGAATGTTTCCCTTTTTATTGGGGCTTTTGTACTGATACTTAAACCAAAATATTTATCAATTAAAATTATTTTTCTTTGAAATATTCCTGATTTTATTTTAAACATCTACATAATGCAATAGATTCATGCAGTTATTTCTTACACTTTTATTTTCAAAGATATACAATGTTTATCTAGTCTCACTCCAATTACCCAGTAATAAAGCCAATATTTGACTGTCTGACAACTGTTAGGTTGATTTTGCCAGCTCCTTATTATAGAACAGTAAGTTGTAATTGGAGTGCTGCCTTTAAAGACAATGAAGAATGAGGGTTTATTACACCAAGCAGAATGTAGTAGTTTACCGCACGCTAACAGTCCCAATGCCACCAACTAGAACATCCTGGGTAAATATATTTTAATAAGCATTAGAAGACTGAAAAATAATTTGGACCTGACAGTCCAAAATGCCAGAATATGGAACCCTTGAAGCATAGGCAGCTATTTCCTCTTTGAACCCTGGGAGTGTTTTTTTCTATAGATTCATGACAAGGAAGAAGTTTGTAGGCATGGGGCACTTTTGTTTGAGTTCAAATTGAAGAATGTTCTGTTTTGTGATACGAATGCCCATTACATGTTTGTCTTCAGTCTTTGAAATATTGAGCTCTACACTTATGCGTTCTCATTATTGTATGTATCTCATACCTCAATTAAAAATGTAGAAACTAACTAGAATAGTGTCAAAAACACAAACTAGAAAATTTTGTAATTTTATATCTGAGAACTCAGTGCGTTGAGAAATGGAATGAAGCATGATTTAATGGTGTTTGTAAATAACATTTGATTAAGTATAATTGTGACATAATTTAAATGCATTCAGGAGTATCACTGTTTAATTTCCTGTAATTGAATTTTTAAAAATACTGTTTGCACAGTGACAAGTTCAACAATTTATGAAGATAGCTGCTTTGACCTCTTTAGATGTACTGATGAATCTAACATTGTAGCATGTTTAATGCAGCTGACCAGCACCTCTCACTGTGTGACATTACAGAAGGAGTGACATGCCCTCTTCTCTGATTGTGCTCTAGGTTTAACACAGCTGTATTTCCTGCTAGATAGATTTCCTATTTCTTAATAGCACATTGTACCTTTCTTTCTAAAATTTTTACCTTATAATACAAGATTGCAAACAATAATATAAAGGTATTAAATTTATTTTCTTCATATGCATTTGGAAAGAAATGTCAAATTATTTCAGACGATAACTACATGGAATAGATGGCATGTAACAGAAAAAAAATGTAAGAAGGAAACCCAGGAGTCACTTGAAGCCAAGAGACATAAAATTTCTGGCTCACTTGACTTCTGAAAACTTCTTGGGATATAATAGGCACTCAGTAAAAACTTTTTGAGTTGAATAGATACATTTTTTAAAATTCTGCATTTTTAACTCGACTTTTGAGTAAGTTAAACTTCACAAAAATGTAACATGTGTATTCCATGTCTCTGAGAGCATCTTGGCACATCCTTGTACTTCCTCAAATGCACATCCCACATTGAGACACACAGACATAAATACAAAATCAGAAATATGTTAATCCACACGTTTTTTCATCACAGCATTCGTTATATAATAGAACCCACCTATAAGTCAACACATGGGAATTAAATCCATTTATTTCATCTATCTCTCTCTATATATGTATACATATATAGATATACTATATTGAATGCTATACAGGATATAAACAAGATAATTCATTTCTGCGAAGTGAAAGCTTTCAACTTGTTATAAATCCATGTATTTATACTATCTAGAAATATTACATTACAGTAGCTAAAAGCTTAGAGTTTTTGTTACAGTTCAGCTAATACAAGTGAAACTCTTATTATTCTACCTGGCACAATGCAAGTGCAACATTAGTATTGCCGTTATATGTGTTTTATATTTTTTGATGAACATGTATTGATACTGTTTAGGTAAGCAGAATATCTTATTAACATAGAAATTATTTTAAGTAGGTTTTCAGTAATATACAAATGTTTGTGAAATCATGTTTATTAACAATGCGAAGAAAATTATGTTATTTTAACTACATGCAGAATGTAGACTAGAGACTAAAATAAAACATAAAATGCTAATGTTTATCATGTTTTTTAAAAAATTAGACTTATTTACCTTTTTTCTCACTCTTTCCTGCATTTTATCAAGAAATGTCACAGGAATTAATTTACATTAAAAAAATAGATACATTTGGGAAAATGTAAATACTGGAGCAGATTATGACTGATATATGCTTAAAACAATATAGCATGACGGCAGCTCTGACATTTCATCATCTAGGGTCAAGTTCTAGCTTTATCACTTTTTAAATATTTAATTCTTATGTGTTCATATTCTCTTAAGGCTAAGGTGTCAAATTTTGAAAATGAGGAAACTATAAATGAGTGATCTTCAACCCACTAAAAAAATAAACTCTCCAATTGGGATAAGTAGGAGTAAAAATTTTTTTTGTGTGATATAATATATAACCTAAATTATTTTCTTCCTACCATCCCAATTTATAAAGTTCAAATCCTATATCAATTCCTCTAGTTTTTTGAGAAATGCATCCTTTTCTCTTCAAAAGATCTGGGATATAGCCCAAGTTCGCTCCCTCCCTTCAAACCCAGGGTAAGACTCTTCATAAACCCGGACAGTGTAAACAGGCCAGTGATTCTCAATCAAGGCTATGAAGCACCCATCAACAAAGGTTTGATTGATTCAGCAGAATAAGAGGATGGATTATTCCTTTATGTTCTTATTTCTAATAATTCATGAACTCAATAAAAATCAGTATTTAGTTGAGTCCATTTTTATGTCAAACACTATGTCTGTAAGGTCAATTGAAAATTAATTACCAATTTAACACCTAAATTGATATAAAGAAAATACTCATATTGAGAAATTGAAGCAAGAAGAGTTACACACCATAAAATCTTCATACAGTCCTCTGAATAAGATAAATCAAGAGAAACTTGTCCAGCAGGCTAATATAAGAGGGGGCCAGAACCCTAACTAGGAAGGAGCCCTTTCATCTGATTCCTTCCATGAAAACCTATACAGGCTGAAAACCACTTTATTTCTCACTGAAACGAAGCTAGAAAAAATATGCAGGACGTCCTACCTCTGCCACTTTGGTAGCACACAGCATGCGTGGATTTGCCAAATAAGTAATTTCTACCTGGAGAGGATCATCCTTATGGCTGACTAGCTATGATACTTGCAGTGTGTTTTCATCCTTCAGATTTTCCTGAAAAGGACCAGCTCATACGACCTGATTTTGAAAAATCACAGGTGGCAGTGGGCCTGATCAGTAATTCACTGAAGTGTAAACTGTTCCTATTGAAGGGGTCCATCCCAGTAAGTGAACTATGGAGATTACTTTTTCCTTTTCATTTGTTTCTGCTCTATCTATTTGCTTTTGGTTATTTCAATACATTTAATTTTTGGACATTTCTCCTTAGGAAAAAGCTGGAAAAGACAGACTAATAAATGAATAAAACGACCATTGATTGTCACATCTGTCAAAATACAAAAACAAACAAAATAGGCTGACGAGTTATAAAAACAACACATTTCTATCATTTAAGATTTTCTTTTCCTGTGTGACTCTTCTTTCCCAATATTCTAGATAATTAAAATACTGACCTTTGCCTCTATTACCATCATCATTTTTTTCCATAGTTTTAACTGTAAGAGAATGGTCTCTAAATGCATTTTATGTGGACAGACACAGATGCTCTCATGGGTTCAGTTAAAGGAAGTAATAGAAACAGTAAAAGAACCAGGGAAAAGAGGCATGTTGTTTTTATGCAACCACAAGAATTTGGAGGAATGCTAATAATTTGTAAGGTTCTTACCTAATTTATATATGAAAGCATAAGTATATAGAATCACACTAAAATCAGTTTTATACTGAATAATCATAAAATATGTTAAATATTCTGATATTTTTAAAGAAAAGGTACCATTAAAAATACTGTTTTTAGTTTTAAATGTTTGTTTTACTTGGAAAAGTTAATTAACCCTAGGCTAGTCATCTGAAAGAGCTTGACCAACTCATTAAGTTCTCTCCAATATAGTCATACAACCCCAGTTTGGTGAACTGCAGTGTGGCTAGTTTATTGTGGGAAGCAAATGTGACAGTACTAATGAGAAGTGTTAGAAACAATGAAACTGCAGTCAAACATTAACAAGCCTTATTCCAGGAGCATTATTTATATACACTTTGAATCTCTTATTGACTAGTAGCAACTGGCAGAACTGTCCATGTTATGAGTCAAAGTATGTGCACACCTAGTACTCTGCTAAAAGCCCACATGAAGATTTTGTGAATAATAGAGTTGCTTTGATGTGATGTATATCGTTAGTACCTGAGAGGAGAAACTGACATCTGCAAGAAAATCTTGCAGTTTAAACTAATCCTGACTTAATCAGCCCCTGGATTTGCTAATTCAATCTTTGGTCTTCATTTACATTCTAATGAACCGTGGCAATAACTGAAATGTTTAAGTACCAATGTAACCATGAGTGAATAATTGAAAGTTTCAATCATGGGAAAAGTTCATTAGGTTTTAGGTTACTGAATAGTGTCAGCTTCACAAAATACACAGGTATATAATTAGTCCAGTATTCATATTTTCTCTTGTGTGCCCATTTGCTTTTGCTTTATATTCAGAAGTCATAGAAAAAAAAAAGAATGTTTCAAAGTAAAGAAAATATACCTGGGGAAAAATGTTCTCAAACAACAGCAATAAGCTTTGAAGAGTTTTCAGAGGCTTAAACCTTAATTGAGGGTGAAAGATAAACACAAGAAAACCTGTAATGAATAAAATCAATAATTCAAAATAGGTCCAGTAGAATAATCATCTCTTTTGCTAAGAATAATAGACATTTCTCAATAAGATAAAACATCATCTATGTATTATATCCTTTATACTTTCTTTTAGACTTTCATTTCATATCGTTTCGTATTAAAATTGGCATCCTTTCTGACTAGTCACATCTATTGTCAATGAAGAGGTTATAATTTACATGCCAAGATCTGCTATGCTTGTGAGACTTACTTTCCTTATATTTTTATATTGTCACGTTAAATAGACATTACATATTACTTGCTGTGATAGGAAATAATATGAGACATACCCAGCATATATGAAACTAATAGTAGTAAATTCTGTACAAAGAAAGACTTCAAGTAACTTTAGGATAATTTTATAAGTTAGAAAATAAAAATGTGTTTTTCAATCTCTGCCAGATTTACCTGTGCTCATTAGTAATTACACTTGCAACCAATAAGCACTACTTCCATTTTACTTCCATTTACCTTGGACAAACTAATGTGTTAACTTCACATTAAATCACTTAAAGTTACAAGCCAAAAGAACTCAAAAGACCCATAGCACTATGTGAACTAGAATATTCCCTGGATCATATACTATTTTTTTTAGAGAAGCAGAGTCAGGTTCTTACATCAGGTGGAGTAAGTTTGAGGGCAGGACAGGAAACAAGAGGGGAGACCTATGTCATTGATTGGTAGGAGAGCAGCATATAAATATGTGCAAACTTTTAATCATCTTTATAAGCATCTCAAAAAACTAACCAAGGATTTCAACTGAGTTTTAAACAGACTGCTGCTTTTATACTAATTCTTATAATGAAGTGCTCTTCAACTAACTGCACTTTAGAATTACTATGGAGTTTGTATTAATGACTCCTAAGTCCTCACCCATAGAGATTTTCATTTAATTGACCTGGAGCTGGGCGGAAAAAAAACAGTATTTTCACAAACTCCCCAGGTGATTCTTTAAACCATTATGCCAACATTTCGCCTTTAAAGAAGAATATTGATGCAATCACACACCGGGAGTATGTGTTAAGGAAGAAAAGTAGAGGCTGTCCCTGTTCCCCACCAGGCTCTGCTCACTTCCTCTTCCATATGATTTTAAGAAGGTGAAAATGTACTTTATAAAATTTGGTGGAGACACACCACTCTTCCATTAAAAAATGGTGTCACTTAAGTAGGTGAAGTCAGAATGTTTGAGAAAGGATTCTTCTGAAACTTCATAAAAATCAGAGAAGTACACTTATGCATAAATACCCTCACCCTTGCATATTTGGACTGTGTAGCTCTTAAGAGTAGTAGAAATCCGCTTTGATCTGGTTCCATAGCCAGCAAACAAACAAGAACTTCTGTGAAAAAATTAGCAATTGACAGTAGCATCTACAATATAATCTTATTTAATTTGCAAATGTTAGTATAAGCTGAATCATCATGGTTAAACATGTCTTAAACTACTTTCTTAATTTGTAACTCAATGTGATTGGTTATCACTGTTTCTAGCAGTAGTTATCACGTAAGTATAGACGTGCAAATCTGCAACTGCTGAAAAATAGGCTTCACTTTGCAAATGAACTTTTTAGAATCAAGGTAATATGCCTCAAGAATAGTCCTCCAAAAGTAACATAAACTGCCACAAAACCAGCGCTTAAAAATTTATCACATCGAATGCATTCATTAGAAAAGAAGAAAGATCTAAAGTCAATAATCTAAGCTTCCACTTTAGGCAACTAGAAAAATAACAGCAAATAAAGTCTAAAGTAAGCAGAGAAGAGAAATAACAAATAAAGGATAAGTTAATGAAACTGAAAACAGAAAATTGATAGAGAAAATTAACAAAACCAGAAACTAGTTCTTTGACAAGATCAATAAAATCACTAAGCCTCTAGCAAGGCTAACTGAGGAAAAAAGAGAGACAAACGAAAGAGGGGGCATCAGTAAAGATTCCATGGACATCAAAGGCACCATGAAATGATACTATGAACAAGTATATGCCCACAAATTTGATACTTAGATGAAATGAAGCAATTCTTTGAAAGATACAACCTGCTAAACCTTACACAAAAGGAAACAGACTGAGCTTCTGCTATGTCTATTTAAGAGAATGCATCAATAATTAATGACCTTCAAAATTGGAAAGCTTGGGCCAATATGGCTTTAATGGTAAGTTTTACCAAACATGTAAAGAAAAAATTACACCAGCTCTCTGTAATCTCTTCCAGAATATAGAAGCAGAAGCAGAAGGAATTCATTCTATGAAGCCAGCTTTACCCCAATACTAAAACCAGACAAAAACATGGAAGAAAAGATAAAAATAACACACTAATATCTCTCATATAGATGCAAAAATCCTCAACCATATGTTAGCAAATAAAAACTAATAATATATTAAAATAATTACACACCACAACCAAGTGGGGATTTATCTCATACATGCAAGTTTGATTCAATATTCCAAAATCAACTATTGTAATCAACACACTAAAGAAGAAAAATCAGGCCAGATACAGCGGCTCATGCCTCTCATCACAGTACTTTGGGAGGCCAAGGTGGGCAGATCACTTAAGGTCAAGAGTTTGAGGCCATCCTGGCCAACATGATGAAATTCTGCCTCTATTGAAAGTGAAAAAAAAAAAAAAAAAAAAAAAAAAAAGTCAGGCTTGGTGGCAGGTGCTTGTAGTCCCAGCTACCAGCTAGGGGAGGCTGAGGCAGGAGAATCGTTTGAACCCAGGAGATGGATGTTGCAGTGAGCCAAGATCGTGCCAATGTACTCCAGCCTGGGTGAAAGAACAGGACTCTGTCTCAATAATAATAATAATAATAAAAACAGAAGAAAAAGAAAAATCACATAATCTTTTCAAGTGATCCAGAAAAAGCATCTGACAAAATTCAACATCCATTCAGGATAAAAACATAATAACACCAAACAAATTAGGAATAGAGGGAAACTTCCTCAACTTGATTTAAAAAAAAAAAAAAAAAAAAAAAAAACATAGCTAACAAAATACTTAGTGGTGAAACACAAAGTTTTCTTGCCAGGATTAGTAATAAGGCAAGAATATCTTCATTGCTGCTTTTCAACATTTTACTGGGAGTCGTACCTGATGCAATAAGAAAATAAAAGG
The DNA here is from genome assembly GCF_002776525.5 of Piliocolobus tephrosceles. Classification (NCBI taxonomy): domain Eukaryota; kingdom Metazoa; phylum Chordata; class Mammalia; order Primates; family Cercopithecidae; genus Piliocolobus; species Piliocolobus tephrosceles. The sequence continues at coordinate 2,364,627 of NC_045438.1, forward strand.
AAATAAAAATTATACATTGGAAAGGAAGAATTAAACTATAGTTGTTCAAAGATGATATGGTGATCTATACAGTATATCTGAAAAAATCAATAAAAATCTTCTAAGGCTAATAGGTGATTATAGTAAAATTATGAGAAATGAGATTAATATGTAAACATCAATCACTTTCCTATAGACCAGCAATGTACCAATGGGTTAAAAATTAAAAACACAATACCGTTTACATTAACAACCCCTAAAGTGAAATATTTAATATAAATCTGATATGACAAAACATGCATTAGATCTGTATGATAAAAACAACAAAACTCTAATGGAAGAAATCAAAGAAGAATGGAGAGATAGATATTCCACGTTCACGGATAGGAAGATACAATTTTGTCAAAATGTCATTTCTTTATAATTTAATTTATAGATCCAATGCAATCTCAAAATCCCAAGTTATTTTGTGGATATTAACAAATGCAGGGACTTCATGTCTAAAACACCAAAAGCAACGGCAGCAAAAGCCAAAATTGACAAATGGGATCTAATTAAACTAAAGAGCTTCTGCACAGCAAAAGAAACTACCATCAGAGTGAACAGGCAACCTACAGAATGGGAGAAAATTTTTGCAATCTACTCATCTGACAAAGGGCTAATTTCCAGAATCTACAAAGAACTCAAACAAATATACAAGAAAAAAACAAACAACCCCATCAAAAAGTGGGCAAAGGATATGAACAGACATTTCTCAAAAGAAGACATTCATACAGCCAACAGACACATGAAAAAATGCTCATCATCACTGGCCATCAGAGAAATGCAAATCAAAACCACAATGAGATACCATCTCACACCAGTTAGAATGGCAATCATTAAAAAATCAGGAAACAACAGGTGTTGGAGAGGATGTGGAGAAATAGGAACACTTTTACACTGTTGGTGGGATTGTAAACTAGTTCAACCATTATGGAAAACAGTATGGCAATTCCTCAAAGATCTAGAACTAGATGTACCATATGACCCAGCCATCCCACTACTGGGTATATACCCAAAGGATTATAAATTATGCTACTACAAAGACACATGCACACCTATGTTTATTGCGGCACTATTCACAATAGCAAAGACTTGGAATCAACCCAAATGTTCATCAGTGACAGACTGTATTAAGAAAATGTGGCACATATACACCATGGAATACTATGCAGCCATAAAAAAGGATGAGTTTGCGTCCTTTGTAGGGACATGGATGCAGTTGAAAACCATCATTCTTAGCAAACTATCACAAGAAGAGAAAACCAAACACCACATGTTCTCACTCATAGGTGGGAACTGAACAATGAGCTCACTTGGACTCGGGAAGGGGAACATCACACAATGGGGCCTGTCATGGGGAGGGGGGAGGGGGGAGGGATTGCATTGGGGAGTTATACCTGATATAAATGATGAATTGATGGGTGCTGACGAGTTGATGGGTGCAGCACACCAACATGGCACATGTATACATATGTAACAAACCTGCACGTTATGCACATGTACCCTAGAACTTAAAGTATAATAAAAAAATAAAAAATAAAAAATTTATATATTCAGAAAAAAAAAAAAAAACAAATGCATTCTAAAGTTCGTGTGGAGAGGCAAAAGAATCAAAATAGCCAGCACAATAGTAAAGAGAACAGCGAAGTTGGAGGACTGACACTAGTTGACCTTAAGACTTACAGTAAAGCTACAATAACCAAGATGGTGTAGTATTGACAAAACAATTGGCAAATAGAACAATTTACAAAACAGACAGCCTAGAACTAGAACCATATATAGTCAATTAATCCTTGACAAGGAAGCAAAGGGAATACAATGGAGAAAAAAAAATAGTATTTTCACCAAATGATTCTGGAACAACTAGACATCCATATGCTATATATATATATATATATATATATGCACACACACACACACATATATACACATATATACTAGACTGACTTTATACTTGTCACACAAATGAATTAAAAATGGATCACAGACTTAAATGTAAAATGTAAAACTATAAAGCTGGAAAATTGCATAGAAAAAATATGAAAGAACTTGGTTATGAAGATGACTTTTTAGATACTGACTAAAAGCATGACCCATTGGAAAAATGATTGATAACCTGGACTTTATTGAAATTAAAAACTTCTCTGCAAGTGACATATTCAAGAGAATGAGAAGATAAGCCACAGACAGGGATAAAATATTTGCAAAGGCACATCTGATGAAGGACTGTCGCTCAAAATATACAACAATCTTTTAAAACTCAACAAGCCTGTAATCCCAGCACTTTGGAAGGCCGAGGTGGGTGGATCACGAGGTCAGGAGATCGAGACCATCCTGGCTAACACGGTGAAACCCCATCTCTACTAAAAATACAAAAAAGTTAGCCGGGCGAGGTGGCGGGCGCCTGTAGTCCCAGCTACTCGGGAGGCTGAGGCAGGAGAATGGCGGGAACCCGGGAGGCGGAGCTTGCAGTGAGCTGAGATCCGGCCACTGCACTCCAGCCTGGGCGACAGAGTGAGACTCTGCCTCAAAAAAAAAAAAAAAAAAAAAAAACAAACAAACAAACAAACAAAAAACTCAACAAGAAAATAAAAACCTGATTTTAATGTGTATAAGACCTAAACAGACGCCTTACAAAAGTGATACGCTGATGGAAAATAAGCATGTGAAGATATTCCACATCATTTGTCATCAGGGACTCAAATTAAGAAGAACGATGAGATAATACTATACATCTATTATAGTGGCCAAAATCTGGGATGCTGATGACATCAAATGTGGTGAGGATGTGCAGCAACAGGCAAATTCACTGCTGATGTGAATATAAAATTGTACAACCACTTTGCAGACAATTTGTCAGTTTTTCAGAAACTGAATATACTCTGTCCACATGATCCAACAATCACTCCCCAAAGGTGTTGAAAGCTTATGTCCGCACAAAAATCTGCACTTGGATATTTATAGCCGCTTCATTCATCCAATTGCTGAAGCTTAGAAGTAACAGAGATGTTTTTCAATAGGTAAATGGACCAAAAAACCTTATACACCCAGACAATGAAATACTATTTATTCACTTCCAAAAAGAAATATCTTTCTGAAGGCACGAGAAAGCATGAAGGAAACTTAAATAAATAATACTAAGTGAAAGAAGCCAATCTGAAAAGGCTAAGTGCAGTAATTCCAAATGTATGACATTCTGGGAAAGATAAAACAATGAAACAGTAAAAAGATCAATGATTGCCAGGGACTTGGGGTGGGGAGAGACTCAACAGGCAGGGCATAGGGGATTTTTAGGGCAGTGAAAATACTCTCTATGATAGTATTCATTGTACATTTGTCCAAAGCCACAGAATGTACACTACTAAAAGAGCAAATCCTAATGTCAGCTACAAACTTTGGGAGATGATGATGCGTCAGTGAAAGTTTAGCATTTGTAACACATGTACCACTCTGGTGGGAGATGTTGATAGTCGGGGGTTGTGTATGTACGGGAGCGGCAGGTAAATGGGAACGCTTTCTGATCAATTTTGCTGCAAACCTAAAATTTGTTTACAAAATCAAATCAGGAATGGCAATATAAACCAAAATAAAACAAAACACTTATATTAATGAGGTTTTGTATTTCATATACTCTATAATTTATAAATATGAAAACAGTAAAGCCATTCCTCACCAAAGCTTCTTAACCAATGCTTCTGAAAGACAAGAAATTTGGCAGAAAGGCTCATGCTACAGTATTCATGGTAAGTATAATAGCAAAAGCTATTCTAGGTCACTCATAACCTTTAGCGAGCAAGTTCATGTAAACAAAATTCTGACTTGCTGCAGAGGAAATTACTATAGCTAGTTACTTTGGTAAAATAAGATTGTCCCACAAAGAGCAATGATTTATATTCATCACATTTCAGTAGTTCTCACACAAAAATAAATATACACTGATATTAGGAAAATATTTCCACACTGGAGAACACAACGTCAAATAAATATACACAAATCAGTAAAACTTATGAAAAAAAAAATCAAAAGCACTTAGTTCACTGGTGATCCTAGAATACATAAAACTGGTCTTCTAAATCAAAAGTAGCAGGACAAGTTGTAAAGTTCCTGGGATATCTTAGACCCTAGTGAACTCGTTTCTGGTCCTCAGACCATAATTTTTTTGTGGAGAAATTTAACATAGCAATTCTTACATAATAATTAACATGCCATAGGGACAAGGCCACCTGGAGTTCTATGTGGGAGCAGTCATTCTAAATGGAGAAAGCAAAACAGCAGTTTTGTTAATTATTATTATTCTAAAAATACAGAAAGAATTTTAGAAATTATTACTTATTTACCACATGTGTTGTAATGAATCAAACTTTTAGTGTATTTCTGCATAAATATTTAGTGTATCTCTTCTAATAAGGTACCGAAGTTCAAAATCTTTTAAGTTACCACTGCCAGATGGATAACGATATAAAGACACAGACACATGTGACACTAAGCAGAACGTTCTAATCTAATAACTAAAAATGGCAAGTAAAAAACTAAAGTAAATGGAATAGACCGAGGGGCAAAAAGCATTGCCTTACTCTAGTAATATACGCTACAACAAAATTCAGGTCAAAGAAATCAGGAAAACAATGTTTAAGAGGTGTTTAGCAGTCCTTGAGAATCGTGATTAAGACCTCCCCCCTCCAAAAAAGCCTCTGTATTTCTTTATAACTTTCTAAACTACTGTTAGTCATTGTTTTTGTTTTTGTTACATATTGTTGTTTGCAAGGTTTTTTATGTTTGCAAAGATTTTCATGACATTTAAAAATAAGGAGAATGAAATGTCCCTACTTCTATGAAACAAAACAAGTGAACCCTGCTTTGCCTCAGGTATATTGTTGTGTCTTCATGGCTACAAAATTTGCATTTGTCATCTATAGGGTACAAGAAAGTATCAAACAGCTGCGACCAGCATCATGGCCAATCAGATGCTCTTGGTGCCGCCCCAACCCCACCCCAGTACATATAGGGGCAGAACATCCAGTTTTAGCCCACATGAGAGTAGAGGAAGACACTTAGGTAATCATAACATCACGTCACGCCCCGCCCACCCCGACATAAATATGCCCCTCAAACACATGCAGACACACTCACAGAAAACAAAACAAACATGCATAAAACGTGTACCCTAGGAACAGAGCTGGAAGCCAGGAGCAGGAGGCAAATGGCAAGACTGTGGTTCTCTGCAGGAGGGTACCACAGGCACAGCTGCCCTCAGGTGTGTCTGAGCCCTGATTGAAACCAGATGCCTTCACTGAGGCAGAAAGTTGAAGAGTCCTGAGGCTGTTTCCAGACAGTAGGTGCCGCTGGAGACAGGCAGAAGGAGCAAACCTGTCTGGAGGAAAGCTCACCAAATTTAGGGCTGCACGACTCCTACGAGGAAGATCACATAGTCAGCTGCTCACTACCCATTTATCATATCATTTGCTGATCATTCTTTCTGGTAACACAGAGTTTTAATCTCACATTGTTTTTCTTCTTTTTGACATGTATCCTAAAGGATTACCTTTGTGCTGGGCATTTTGGTGACATTTTTATTCATAATTTTTCTTGAAAGGTACTACTACATCTAGGAATCTAAAGGTAGATTGCTAATAACTGTTTTCTCAACAATTTGAAGATTTTTCTTCTGCCCTCTATTGTTGCAACTGAGAATTGTATTATTGTCTAATTGTCATTATTTCCCCCCCCCCCCCTTTCTTCTGACTGCGTAAAAGATTTTCATTTTCTTTCTACCGTTCTGTTCTATTTTTATACTCTAAGATGTTTGGGCTCAGATTGATTTTTCTTAGTGCTTCTAGTGATATCTAACAAATCCTGTACCTGTGTATTTATATCTTATGTATGAAAAATGTGTAGCAATTTTCTTTCAAATATTATGTACCCATTTTCTGTTTCCCCCTCTATGATTCTATGACGTCTGTTAAACTTTTCTATTCTCTCATGTAGCTCTTACCATCTCTTTCATATAAATTTTTCCGTCTTCCTGTGTGGCATGTCGAATTATTGCTTTAGGCTTTAGGATGATTCAATTCCCCCATTGTGTTGATACCTGGAATTGCTTTTTAGAGTATAAATTTAAAAGATAGCATATACACAGTTGATGTGTCTGATGTGTGCATCTTGAAGATTATAGACATATTCTGAAAAGATACTAATTAATCCAGAAAAACCTCAGAATTAATCATGGAGGACCAGAGATATATTGCCAAGATGATTAGAGGGTCATGTCTCTTAACTTCATTTGAAATACACTAGTTCCCTTAGGCTGATGAGTTGCTCATTATGCCATCTCTACTCCTCCATGCCCATTAACCTAGGTCAGTATCTCTCTTTTTATTATTATTATAACAATAAACTACTAGAATAGCCAAATGTAATTTTTAAAAAAATGTATTTTTGACATTTTCACCACAAAGAAATAATGTTGGTGAGGTGACAGATTAACTAGCTTGATTGACTCTTTCTACAACGTACATAGATCAAAACATATCATGCCCACAAATATACACAATTATTACTGTCAATTAAATATAAGTAAATAAATAATCTTAAAACAATTCGGATAATACTCATTACTTGCTATTCAGTTTCAATGCCTACCACATTTTTGCTTACATTTCTTGGTGCCAAATGATGACTTTAATTATAGCAAAATAATAGAAATAAAAACCGAATTATGTATATACCATATTCATCGCTGCTATGTAAAAACCAAAGTATATTGGAACACGATGTATGAGTAAATGTCTTACAGTAGTTCAGCTAGGGGAAAACGGTAGAGTAATTCACTTTGCAGATCTTGTGTGGTAATACAGACATGTTCAGCCCACAAGGACCTGTGCAATAGCATTGATACTTAAGGAACACTGTGAGCAACAGTGCAATTTCAGCAAATGGCATTACATCAAATTAATCTTTTTGATTAGAATGGTTTTTTGTTTTTCTTGTATTCAATTTACAAATTTGCCTTTGGTTGTATGGTTTATAGCTGTAAGAATTTTTAACCTATGTTTGTACAAATTTTAAAATATTACAATAAAAATAATTTTAAAACTCTCAGAATATAGGAGTAGTTTTTTATTTAAATGGTATCCATACATTACTCTTGAGAAACACAGTTATATATTTTTCCTTTAAAAATGTGGGCTTTAGTTCTAAGAAATTAAGATACCTGAAAAATAAAATAATTCACCTACAAAAAGGCAAATTAATAAGATAGTATCTGGAGGCCTCCTATTTCATAGTTTTGACTCTGATAATGGACCAAGAAGTATCCAGATGTTTAGACACTCTGCCACAATTTTAAACTGTAAGAAGAGATCTTAATGTGCTGGTATTTTCTGTTTTTAATCTATTTGGACTTAATCTTGGTTTTCAGATGATCATATATTTGTCACGGTTTAGAAAGGCGAATGTATCTCCTTCGTAAAAGGGAACGTAAGGTTACATCAAAGATACTTTAGGAATTATATCTTTCCAGCAGAATCAATCTCTGTAATGATAGCACGTCATGATTGCTGCAGGATCCCATCTAGAATAACATTTCCCATTAAGGCATAATTTTCCTTTACAAAAACATTGAAGGAGTTTCTTGAGCCCTTAAGGTAAATTGAAAGATTTACCGAGCACTAGAAATAATTGGAATGTGAAGGAAATTCACTTTAGTCTAACAAATGATTCTCATCATTGAAGTCCTAACATTGCCATTAGAAATAGTTGGAGTTATTTGATTTGGCTATAAAACGCTCATATATAAGTAGAAATAGGAAAGTGTATTGTTCTTTAAAAACACACTAGCACATTTTAATACAGAATGGCTATAGGTAACTAAAAACAAAATCATAATGCTGTTGAATACTGCATTGTAACTTAATCACTTGTGAATCATTTGCCAGGATTTATTAACCATACTAATTCTATGAAAAAGCAGACAGACTAACATTTTCTCTGAGTCCCAATGCATGGTGGTTCTTAAAGGTTATCAGTTAACCTTGGAACTTAAAAAAAAAAAAAAAAAAAAAAACTCCCAATTTGTAATTAATTATATATTTAGAAAACACTCTCACATAAGTACACTAAAATTGATCTGCCAACAAATGTGGGATGTGATAGAAAGAACTTATGGATTAAAAAAAGAAAAGCACAGATTCCAACTTCAGTCTGTGCTTACTGTATGTCAAACTTTGGGTTAGTCAAAAAACTATATGAGCATCAGTTTCTTCATCAATAAAATACTTAAACTTTTCATCATAGATCATTGTAAGAATTAAATGATACAATACAAGAATCCCAGCCTAAGGAAATGTTCATAGTAGAATGGTCATTACTGTTCCTATCATGTCCATATATATCCTTCCAAAACTAAATTGCAAGTTATGTCTTTTTTCTGTTTGAATTTCTTTTTTTTTATTATTATTATTAGACTTTAAGTTCTAGGGTACATATGCATAACGTGCAGGTTTGTTACATATGTATACTTGTGCCAGGTTGGTGTGCTGCACCCATCAACTCGTCAGCACCCATCAACTTGTCATTTATATCAGGTATAACTCCCAATGCCATCCCTTGCCCCTCCTCCCTCCCCCTCCCCATAATAGGTCCCGGTGTGTGATGTTCCCCTTCCCAAGTTCAAGTGATCTCATTGTTCAGTTCCCACCTATGAGTGAAAACATGCAGTGTTTGGTTTTCTGTTCTTACGATAGTTTGCTGAGAATGATGGTTTCCAGCTGCATCCATGTCCCTACAAAGGACACAAACTCATCCTTTTTTATGGCTGCATAGTATTCCATGGTGTATATGTGCCACATTTTCTTAATCCAGTCTGTCACTGATGGACATTTGGGTTGATTCCAAGTCTTTGCTATTGTGAATAGTGCCGCAATGAACATACGTGTGCATGTGTCTTTATAGCAGCATGATTTATAATCCTTTGGGTATATACCCAGTAATGGGATGGCTGGGTCATATGGTACTTCTAGTTCTAGATCCTTGAGGAATCGCCATACTGTTTTCCATAATGGTTGAACTAGTTTACAATCCCACCAACAGTGTAAAAGTGTTCCTGTTTCTCCACATCCTCTCCAGCACCTGTTGTTTCCTGACTTTTTAATGATTGCCATTCTAACTGGTATGAGATAGTATCTCATTGTGGTTTTGATTTGCATTTTTCTGATGGCCAGTGATGACGAGCATTTTTTCATGTGTCTGTTGGCTGTATGAATGTCTTCTTTTGAGAAATGTCTGTTCATATCCTTTGCCCACTTTTTGATGGGGTTGTTTGTTTTTTTCTTGTAAATTTGTTTGAGTTCTTTGTAGGTTCTGGATATTAGCCCTTTGTCAGGTGAGTAAATTGCAAAAATTTTCTCCCATTCTGTAGGTTGCCTGTTCACTCTGATGGTAGTTTCTTTTGCTGTGCAGAAGCTCTTTAGTTTAATTAGATCCCATTTGTCAATTTTGGCTTTTGTTGCCATTGCTTTTGGTGTTTTAGACGTGAAGTCCTTGCCCATGCCTATGTCCTGAATGGTATTACCTAGGTTTTCTTCCACGGTTTTTATGGTATTAGGTCTAACATTTAAGTCTCTAATCCATCTTGAATTAATTTTCGTATAAGGAGTAATGAAGGGATCCAGTCAAAAGAACAAAGCTGGAGGCATCACACTACCTGACTTCAAACTATACTACAAGGCTACAGTAACCAAAACAGCATGGTACTGGTACCAAAACAGAAATGTAGACCAACGGAACAGAACAGAGCCCTCAGAAATAATACCACACATCTACAGCCATCTGATCTTTGACAAACCTGAGAAAAACAAGAAATGGGGAAAGGATTCCCTATTTAATAAGTGGAGCTGGGAAAATTGGCTAGCCATAAATAGAAAGCTGAAACTGGATCCTTTCCTTACTCTGTTTGAATTTCTAAAATAATTCTTGTCATGGGGAAAGTGTCCACAAATATTTGTTGAATGAACACACATCATCAACTTATACTCAGGCTTGAGTCCTCACTAGCTCTGAAGGAATAAAATCAGAATTTTTATTAGACAACTCCTTAAACATTCACTAATTTGTATTGAATGTGTTACAGATAGGGAAATTATACTTGAAATTTCAATTTTCCAGTAAGAAAAATTTTCACTTAGAAATTTATTTAGCTTACCTATGTAAATTTATTTTTTTACATCAGCTAAATTTATTTAGCTTACCTATGTAAAATCAGTTCATATTTCATTATAGTTTAAATATAGCCATATTTAATATTTGTATAAATATTTGCCATTCATAACATATTTTCACATCATAACTCATAAGGTAAGAGAAAACTATTATATTAAATCTTATCAAAAAGAAGTGAAAAAAATTTCTACAGGTTTTATGGTAATTGCTGTTTGGTGCTAAACATAAACAGGTTCCTTAGTTGATATTATAAATTGATATTTTATCTAATAGATTATGTTAATAACAGTTTAGTTAATTGCATCTTCTAAAAACAAGTTTCATTATTCAACTACAATGAGATCATATTTAGTTTCATCTGAGATTTCAAATTCATACATACAACAAACTCTATATCATAAGAGGTATTGTTAGGAAGAATAAGTTAATTATATTTCATATCAGAAAAAAATCCCCTTCATTATACTTACAATTTGAAACAACTAAACTATTTCAAATAATACAAATTGTATTAATTATTTTATGATCTCTTTAAAAACATACCTTCAGGGCATTTTTTATAGTGTACCTCAATACAAATAAAACTTCAAGTGGAGAACAAACAAGATAGAGAAAAAAAGCATAGTTTTGGTAATGATATAAATAGTAAAGATCCTGAAGGTGCTGAGATATAATTTAAAATTTTACATCATAAGACACTTAAAAAAAGAAAAAAGAAAATGGCCTAAGTGTCTATGTAGAAATTCTATTTATGAAAAACTCAGAAGAGACACAACCAAGTTGTTATCAGTGATGACAGCAGTTAGCTCTTTGGGGCAACAGAGATGTAAAAAAGGCAGGAAACTACTTCTATGGTAGTGTTAGCATTCTATTTTTTGACCTGTGTGTTAGATACATAAGTATGTTCAGATTATGACAACTTATCTAGTTTCACATCTATGATATATATTTCACATCTATGATATATATCAATAATCTATGATTATTATACATTAATAACCCCTTTTAAAAAAAGGAAGAACATAATTTCAAAAAGACATACAAAGGAAAAGTAAAGTATTCAGATGACAGAGAAAGAAGATCCATCGTGTACTTAAGAGGGGTCTTTAATGAAGCAAATCAAAGCAAGAGTAGAGGAAAAGCTACTGAAAATTATAGTTCTAGGAAACATTCTTAATTAAACAGAAATAATTTAAATGAGTATTGAAAGGAAATATCATGTTCCTGAGAAAATTAACTGGATTACCTACACTGAAATATATTCTCATAAAATTAATAGACATTAAATAAAAGATCTTGAGTCAAGCAAAAAAAAAAAAAAATACCAACTCAAATGACATAGTATGGAACAGCAAAACACATCATCAGACTTTGAAACTTCAATTATTTAGGCTAGTGGAATGTGTAGTGAAATATCTAAGACATTCATGTAAAGAAAATATGAACAAAAGATATTAGATTTACCAACAGATGTTCAAAAGTAAACGTCACAGATGAAGTGTTATCAATACAAAAGAATGTAGGAAATGTTTTTCTCATAAATATGTTTTGAAGAATGTGCTAGAAGACAAGCTTCAGAAAACAAAAACGATTAGAGAAAAATCAACAAAAACACACAAAAAAAACAACTAATGATGGACAATGAGTTTATTTTCACTACAAAGACTAAGTGTGAATTGTACAGGAAAGAATATAGTATTGAATCATAGCATTACTGATATAAGTAGTTAGAATTCCTTTGACATTTACCTGGATAATTTAGTATTAAATTGACAACACTTAGGTTAGTATATCCTCTTATTCTCCCAACATACTTGAGTTTAACAGTAATACTTATCAACAAATCAAAGAAGTAAAATTTGACAATGGGGTAGGAAAAGCAAGATGGCTGGTTGTTATTCATTAAGGTAGATTAAATATTTATTTTTAAAAGGCCAAATAGGTTTTCTCAAATAAAAGGTGATGAGAAAACTAAAACTACCAATATAGTGAGGCAACAAATTCAACAAGAATTAACATCCCACGTTTAGAACAAATACAGTCATTATCCTGAGAGAAAATGCAGAAAATTGTGCATGCATAAAATATAACTAAACAGAGATATATTTTTAAAGACAACTTTTGATTATTGATATATAAGTAAAAGCAATGTAGGGATTGATTTGCTGAGTGAACACTGATGAAGAGCCAATTATGGAGCCAGAACATCAAAAAAAGAGATTCATTTCTATCTTAAAGGTATCAAGATGAATAAAGATTCAAATACATGAAATAAAATTCAGTATTTCCAATATTTTGTCTAAAAGCGTATGCTTTTTGAGCATACTCCAAAAAAAGTTTGGAGTTTGGTGGGGAAAATAACAAAGAAATAAAGCAAAGAACATTTTCTAAAACTGAATAAATTGTAAGTGCTCTCCGACTGCTATGCAGAATAAATTTTAGTATACAGGAATACTTATCCACATTCTCATAAAGCTTTAGAAAAGCAAAAGAAAATTTTAAAGTTACAAAATCTTTAAGAGATATGTAGAAAACTAAAGGCTATGTTTACAAAGAAACAAGTATAAATTTAGTGCTGAAATGACCACACTGGATTTTAAAAGAAAATGAGCAAGAGCTTGAAAACACAACTAATTTTAACCTAACTTTTGATAAAACAAGATCACAAACCCTTGTGACACACAGTGTACCTATAAAACAAACATGCATGTGTACCCCCAAACCTAAAGTAAAAATTATATCTATAATATATATTATATTAAATATATATATATATTAAAAATATAGATATATTTTTTAAAAGATCATTCATCATGACCAAGTTGGATTTATCCCTGGAAGGCAAGGATGGCCCAACATATACAAATCAATCAATGTGATACATCATATTAACAGAACGAAAGACAAAAACATTACTATCATTTCAATTGATCTGAAAAAGCATTGATAAAATTCAACAACCCTCATGAAAAAAAAGGTCAAAAATCTGGGAACAGAAGGAACATACTTCAACATTATAAAAGCCATATATGACAACCCACAGCTAGTATCATACTGAATGGGAAAAATCTTAAAGCCTTTCCTCTAAGATTTGGAATATCACAAGGATTCCTACTTTCAGCACTGATATTCAACATAGTACTGGAAGTCATAGTGAGAGCAATAGGACAAGAGAAAGGAATAAAGGACATCCAGATTGAAAAGGAAGAAGTTAAACTCTCCTTGTTTGCAGATGATACGTTCTTATATTTGGAAAAACCTAAAGACTCCACCAGAAAACTATTGGAACTGATAAATTCAGTAAAGTTGCAGTATACAAAGTCAACATACGAAAATAAGTAGCCTTTCTATATGCCAACAGTGAACAATCTGAAAAAGAAATTTAAATAGTGATCCCATTCATAATAGCTGGAGAGCATGTGAAGAAAAGAGAATCCTTGCACAGTATTGGTGGGAATGTAAATTAGTACAATCACTATAGAAAATGGTTTGGAGATTTCAAAAAAAAAAAAAAATTGAGCTACTATATCATCCAGCAATCCCTCTGATGGGTATATACCCAAAAGAAATAAACTTAATATATCAAAGAGATACCTTCTCTTCCATGTTTGTTGCAGCACTGTTCACAATAGCCAAAATTTGAAAGCTACCTAAATGTCCATCAACAGATGAATGGAAAAGGAAAATGTCATATATATACACAATGGAGTACTATTCAGCCATTAAAAAAGAATGAGATCCTGTCACTTGCAACAACGTGGATGAAACTGAAGGTAATTATGATAAGTGAAATAATCCAGGCGTAGAAAGACAAATATCACATGTTCTCACATATCTGTGGGATTTAAATTTCAAAACAATCAGACTCATGGAGACAGAGAGGCTAGGAAAGGTGGTTGGCAGAAGGAAGGAGGTGGGAATGGTTAACGGGTACAAAATATATTTAGAAAGAAAGAATAAGACCTATTTGATAGCACAACAGGGTGACTATATTAAATAATAATTATACATTTTTAAATAACTAAGTATAATTGGATTGTTTGTAATTCAAAGGATATGCACTTGAAGGAATGGCTACTCCATTCTCTGCATAGTGCTTTTCTCATCTTGTATACCTGTATCAAAATATCTCATGTACTTCACAAACATATACACCTACTATGTACCAACAAAAATTGAAATTAAAAATTAAAAAAGCACCACTTTCAAGCAGGAGAAATACACAATGATATTTTCAGTTATACAATGTCTTTAAAACTATACTATTAAAAATTATTAATAGAACAAATAAAATCCCACATATTCTCAGCTTCAAAGAAACTGGGAGATATGTTTCTACATAAAATATTAATCTTGAATGCTCAAAAGCATTTCAAACCTAACATGCTACATACTAAACTCAATTTGTTGCTTGTCAAAATAATTATTTTGAAGCCTTATCCATATTAATAAATGCTTAAAACACTCATTCAGTTGTTCAAGCTATAAAGCCAATACCAATACTATAAAAGTACTAACATAGAATTGTGTTAATATTAGTACAAAAGTAATAGCCTAAAAGTATATGTCCTTTTCTATTTCATTCTTCACATACTGAAGATCAGCACTACTAAATGTGTGGTCCACAAAATATTTGGTCGCAACGTTGGTTGGGAAAAGAAGAGAAATACACAGCCAATATTTAAAAATGTCTATAGCATTTAACAAAATGATTTTATGTCAGTAGAACCTAATAATAAATGAAATTATATTTGTATGCTTTCTCTGTAATTTCATTTCTTAGTAATTTACTTTTATCTTAAAAAATACTACCTTAAATGATTGATGATTTTTTAAAAATGGTCCCTCATCACAGATATTTTGAAAAGCATTGCTGCAGATAAAACCTCCCAATATATTTCAGTCCCATCTACTGCACTTCATCTCCACTGTCACAGTGCTGATATCTGCACAGAAAAAATAATCCGATTCTCATAATTCTTCTGCTTCCTCAATCTTAATTTTCACCATATAGCTGTAAAAGTGTAAATATATATGTATACATATATATTGCATACTATAGATGCATTCATGCTATGATTATTTCTCTGTTGAAAAATCACTTAATATTGTGGCATTTTATTTTTAAAATAATTCATTTAACAACTTTTTAATATAAACATGGTATATTATAGTATTCACCTCAAAAAATTAATATATTTCTTTAATTTTCTCTTTTCCCCTTCTCAACTTCATAAGTATTTATTCATTTAAACGATATTTTGAATAAGAAATAAATCTTTATATATTAAAATCCATTCTCACTGTGTAGAATAAAGAAGAGATATGCAATAAAACTATCTTAAAAACTGTTATCTCATCTACAGATTAGTGTGACTGTGTGCCTACAGTTAGAGTCAATTTGATACAAGAAGAGATTATTTGGTTTCATGTTCGTGAAACTGCTTGGAAAGAAAGCTGAGAAATAAAGAATGGTTACCTTCAAACTTAGCAAGTAAAAATTAGAATTACAGATGATTTTCCACAGAAACAATGGGTTCCTGCAGAAATTGGAATGTTATATTTAAAGTGCTTAAAGAAAATAGCTTATAAAGCTATAATTTTATACCCTTATAAAAGCTTGTAATTTTACACCCATCATAGTTACCCTACAAAATATGAAGTTAGATATCCACCTTCAGGTATGATGGAATAGCCTGTAAAAGACCAATATTTCCATCGAAAAACTAGACAAAGTATGTTAAACAACAACAATAATAGTCATAAACATTTGTCTGAAGTTATTGGATAACTAATGAAGCAATCAGGAATAAAAGAGTCACATTCTAGAGAAGGAAGAGCCAGGAAGAAATGAGCTGACATAGGGCAATTGCATTTTCCCTTTGATATTTTCTCCTACTAGATGCAAGACAAGAGGCTGAAAACCGTAGTATTTCCTGGACAGAGAGACACTGCTGAGGACAGAGAAATCAAAAGAGCTTTTGTGGTTTTTCAGGAGTTGAGGAACAAAACTAGAGACTCAAGACATCAGATATACAAGAAGCAATGGCCAGAGAACTGAGCTTGAATGAAGCAGATTTTTTAATGAAGACGTACGAAGGTTCAGAAGCTACATAAGTAAAGAAGAAAAAAGCTAAGAAGAAAAATTACATGAGTACAGTTGAGATTTTACTGTTTTAATGTGTTAAACAGAAAAGAATTTTAGTTTAAGTCATACCAATAGGATGAACGCCCATGAGAACTGGCCTCTCAATTACACACTTGGGTATTTTGTTTTGAAATGGGAGGAAAACAGAGGTAGATGGACTAATACTAAATCTGCAAAAACAATTTGACTCAGCTAAGTTTCTGATCAGATTAATGACACCCATTTTATATTCCTACCAGAGGAAAAGGCAAATTTTATTTGAAGGATGGACATATCATCAAGAACACCTAAAATCTTTACACGCAATGCCCACGATTCAATCAACAAATATTATACTTGTCAAAAGATAGGAAAATATAACTGAAAACAGCCAAAAAAATACAAAATAGAAGACAACCTACATGTGATTCAGTTATTGGAGTATGTTCACAGGACTTTAAAATAATTATGATTTAGATTTTAATACATGAAAGAAAATATTAAAAGATAAATAATTTTTACTCAAAAACCATAACTTAAAAAAAAGAATCAAATGGGAACAGTAGGACTTCGTAATTCAAAACTAGAAATAAAAAATCAATGTGCATAATAAGAGATTTGAAATCATAGGAAACAGGACTGGTGAACAATATAAATAAGCCGAGAGAAAATATGTGAACTAAAGCATAGAGAAGAAAACGAAAATTATATAAAAGAACAAGGGTCATAAGGGACATGGTTAAAAGCTTTCATATTCAGATGAAGTTTTAGAAGAGCAAAAGAAAAAAGAAGGGAGAGAATTCAATGGAAAGAGTTGATGAAAAATAATAGCACATATATTCAAGATGTTCTGAAAACTCTAAGGAAAAAAACACACCCACACAAAAGAAGCCAAACCTAGTAACTTCAGTAAAATGGCTGAACTTCAACATCAGAGAAAATCTTAAAAGTGTCTAAAGAATAAAGCTATGTTATCCTCAATAGAACTACAATAGTTGAAATATACAGATAACAGCATCTCAACAGAATCAAGACATTTTAATATGCTGAAAAATTATTATCGACTTAGAAAATAATAATATTTTCAAACAAATAAAACCTGTAAGAATTCATCACCACTAGATGTGCTTCAAAAAAGATCAAATAGTATTATTTCAGTCGGATGAGAATAATTTCAGCTGGAAATAAGGAAAAGAAAGAAGCTATAAAGAGCAGGAGAACTGGCAAGCATGTGGGAGTGTGTGTACGGCAGACGGAAAATTCTAATGCTATTTTCTTGTGGTGGTTCATACATACACGGAATTAAAATGCACAAAACAATAAAAGAAAAGGCAATAGTGAGGTACATGGATAATAAATTGTTTTATAGTCCCTATTATTGGGTGAGAGAAAAAAAGGTGTTCATTTTTTCAAATGATAATAAACCACACAGATACGTGTTGTAAATCCTATGGTAGTCATTAAACAAGTAGGAAAATAATGTAAAACTAAACTTTACTAAAGGAAAAAATGCAATAACTATACATCACTCATGAAAAAAGAAAGAAAGAACTAATGAAAAGAATAGAGGCAGTTCAAATAGAAAACACATGATAAAATTTATAAACTAAAAAATTAAAATTTGAACTATGAAATATTACATTAAGCATGAATACAAAAACGCTCATTATCATAGATTCATAGATGCAAAATTATTAAAATAATATCTGAAAATCACTACTAGATAACATATTATGGCCAAATATAATAACCAAGTGCTATTCTAGGAATGCAGAGGTGGTATAACAATGGTAAATCAACCAATTCACCACATTAACAAAATAAGGGATGTCAACATTATCAAAAATACCACAATTATCTGAAAAACAATGTTAAGCAAAGTGAGACTATCACAAAAGAAAAGTTCATGGAGGTTTCTTATTTATGATGGTCAACAAAATGAAAATGAATTTAAGGTGTTAGAAGTTAGAATAGATACCCTTGGGTGGTTGCAGAGAGTTTTTGAGGTGGCACACAGGTGTTAGTATTTTATTATGTTTTAGAAAATCTGAGTTCTTAGTACAAGGGTATGTTCACTTTAAAAAATACGTGGGTCTATCTGGCAATATTTTTGGAATTTTCTATGTGTATGTTATGCTTTAACAAAAAGTTTACTTAAATGATAGTAAAATTATCTACAGGGCAACGATAAAATAATTCTAATAGTCAAATCTACCGCTGAGAAACACTGGAATAGCTAGATAAAATGCAAAAAACAAAGAGCCATCACCACCACAACAAAACTATTAGAAGGTAATAGTTCCCAAAGGAAACAGCACTCAAGGAGTCAATATCCTGAGAAGAAAGGGTACAGGGAAGTGTGCAAATTCTGCATGTTCTTCTACCCTCAGGCCACTTCTTACTTATTCTTGTTATGTGTCTTTAAAGATAGTCCCACTAGGAACTACCACTAATACATGTTGAGAAATTAGCAGATATTTTATCAATTTTATAGAGCTGGAGGAAAAGGAAAATAAAAACTATGGATACAACAACAGTTGGAGCTTGGAGAAAAGAGGGGTGGTCTAGCAGTTACATTCTTTTCAGAAATGTGGCACAGAAAAAGAAACTTCACATTATATTGGCTTTTACCTTAGGGCAATTGCCTTATTCTTGAACTGCACAGGATAAAAGACAAAAAGCTAGGCAAAAGCTCCTGGTAGTCAAATGGATATTTTCTGCATTTTATAATGCCAAGAAGACAAAACTTGGAGTTCAAGGCCCATCAAAGAGAGGCACCCTGATAAAGACCTCATTAACTCCACTGGAAACCCTAGAGGGCTACACCTTAATAGAGGGAGCAAAGCAGAGGGAGAGTAGAGAACTCAATCATGCTATAGGCACATAGTCAAGCACAGCATTGAGAAAAGATGGCCAGTTGCTACATGCAACAATGGAATGTCTCTCACATGTACAATATCGAACAAAAGAAGCCAGGCAGCAATAAGCACTTTTTAAAATTATTTTTTATTTTTTTGAGATGGAGTCTCGCTGTCACCCAGGCTGGAGTGCAGTGGCACTATCTCAGCTCATTGCAACCTCTGCCTCCCAGGTTCAAGCTATTTTCCTGCCTTAGCCTCCCCAGTAGCTGACTGCAGGCGTGAGCCACCACGCCAGGTTAATTTTTGTATTTTGAGTAGAGATGGGGTTTCACCATGTTGACCAGGCTGCTCTCAAACTCCTGACCTCAAGTGATCCACCCACCTCAGCCTCCCAAAGTGCTGGGATTACAGGTGTGAGCCACCACCACTGTACCTGGCCCTAAGCACTTATTAACAACATATGATTCCATTTATACGAAGGCAAAAGTTGGCAAAGCTAATCTTAAATATTATGAATCAGAATAAAAGTCATTTTGAGGAGAAGCATTAAGAGGAAGAGGGTTATTTATTGATTGCTGTTCACATTCACTTTCTTGATCTGTGAGCATGATTTCATAATGGGAAAATATTTCCAATAGATATTTATTTGTGAATATTTACACATGGACTTGTGTAATATTTCAATGAAAAGTTACTTAATAAAAAGGAGTTAAAATCTAGAGAATATTTGAACACTTAGATTTGTAACATCATAAATAAAACATGCTAAAATATCAATATTATAGTATTTCACTGAAGAAAAATAAATACGTAACTTTTCAGCATAAAATGTATTAAATTCGGAGAAAATTCTGCAAAGAAAGTGGAATAGAATTGTTATTTTAAAAATAGGAAGATGTAACATTCTAGAATGTTAAAAGAGCATGTTCAAGGATGTATGAAGTGGATGCTGCCAGACAGTATTTGTTGATATTTATATCCCATTGGACATAATTTACAAACTTGTTGCAGTAAATAATAATCTTGTAAGGTTATTAAACTTTCAATATTTAAGTATATAGAAGTTACAAGTTTTATAAATGAGAATGATACAGAGGTTATATTTTTAAAATGTACTTGAGGGGATATGCAAGCAAAGAATTTTGATGTTCTCTATGTCATATGCACCATTTTTTCTACTAATATCTAATGCAAGATTTATCATATTCTAAGTTCAATATATACAGGGCTCTGTTCCTGAGATATCTACATCATTTCATTGGCTTGCTTGTATATTTCTGTAGCAATGTTGCAGTATTTAAATCATTTTTCATGATGACAAATTTTTATATTGTTATAGCATACCCTCTCTTAACATTTTATCTGAGAGATTTTGACTATTTACACCTTCCATTTATTTAAGGATTAGCTTCTGAAGTTGCATGAAATATATCATAAGGATTTGAAAGTAAATATTTACTATATTTTAGTAAAGGAGAGGAATATTTTTAACAGTATTCGACCTTTTTCTGTCCATGAACAGGGCCCATACCCTGGTACTTCCTGAGGAAAAGCGACAAGGAGTTAATTTTTTTGAGACTTTGCATATCTGACAAAGTATTTATTTTATCCAAACACTTGATTAATAATTTGCCTTGGTATAATAACGTTTTACCCTCAGAACATTGCAGGTTTGGCCCACTATCTTCTAGATTATAATGGTGTTGTCACTTTCATTTCCAAGTATTTGTATGCAACTTGTTTTCTTCCTACTTCTCATTCCCCGCCCCGCCCCGCTCTCTGTCTCTCTCTCTCTGGGAATATTAGGTATTGTATCATTGTTCCTAAAAATTAAAAATGTCACAATATACACCATGGTATATTTTTTATGATATCACTGTGTAGGATTCTACATGGGCACTTTGAATCCAAAATCCTTTAGTTTGGAGAAAATTTATTGTATTATTTCAATCATTCTAACATTCTGCAACTCACAGTATTCAAGTGTTGCATCAATGATATGGTTTGGCCACCCAAACCAGGGGTGAGATGGCCCCCCACCCAAATCTCAACTTGAATTGTAATAATTCCCAAATTCTGGGGAAGGGACCTAGTGGGACGTAATTGAATCATGGGGTAGATTTTTCCTTTGCGGTTCCCGTGACAGTGAATAAGCCTCACAATAGCTCATGGGTTTTTGTTTGTTTTTTTTTTTTGAGGCGCGGAGTCTCGCTCTGCCGCCCAGGCTGGAGTGCAGTGGCCGGATCTCAGCTCACTGCAAGCTCCGCCTCCCGGGTTCCCGCCATTCTCCTGCCTCAACCTCCCGAGTAGCTGGGACTACAGGCGCCCGCCACCTCGCCCGGCTGGTTTTTTGTATTTTTAGTAGAGACGGGGTTTCACCGTGTTAGCCAGGATGGTCTCGATCTCCTGACCTCGTGATCCACCCGTCTCTGCCTCCCAAAGTGCTGGGATTACAGGCTTGAGCCACTGCGTCCGGCCGAGCTCATGGTTCTATAAAGGGGAGTTCCCTTGCCCATGCTCTCTTGCCCACAGCCATGTAAGAATTCTCTTTGCTCTACCTTTGTCTTTCTCCATGATCCTGAGGCCTCCCCAGCCATGTGGAACTGTGAGTCCATTAAACTTCCTTTATAAATTATCCAATCTCATGTATGTCTGTATTAGCAGCATGAGAATGGACTAACACAATCAGTTAAAAAGTACTTCTAATTAAGTTGCAGTTATATGAAATATGGTCTTCAGTCTAAAACTTCAACATTCTTTTTGCTATTTTATTTTAGATTTAGGGGTACACATGCAGGTTTTGGAAAGGAGTATATACTGTGTAATGGTGAGGTTTGGGTTCCTGGTGAACCTGCACCCAAATAGTGAACATTATGCACAACAGGCAATTTTTCAACCTTCACCCTTATCCCACACCCCTACCTTTTGGAGTTCCCAAAGTCTACTATTTTCAGAATGCCCCATGTGTACCCATTCTTTAGCTCCTACTTGTAAGTGAGAAGATGCTGTATTTGATTTTCTGTTTCTGAGTGACTTCATTTAGGATAATGGCCTCCGGCTCCATCCATGTTCCTGCAAAGGACATGACTTCATGTTTTATGGCTGCATAGTATTACATGTTGTATATATATTAAAGTTTCTTTATCCCGTCTACTACTGTTGGACACTTAGATTGATTCCATGACCTTGTTATCGCAAATTGTGCTGCAATACACATGTGAGGGCAGGTGTCTTTTTGAAAAAATGATTTCTTTTCCTTTGGGTAGATATGCAGTAGTCAGATGGCTGGGTCAAGTGGTAGTTCTAGTTTTAGTTTCTTGAGAAATCTCCATACTGCTTTCCAAAGGGGTTAAACTAATTTACATTCCCACCAATAATATATAAACATTCTCTTATCTCCATATCCTCACCAATATCTATTATGTTTCACAGTTTTAGTAATAGTTATTCTGACTGGTGTGAGATGGTATCTCATCGTGGTTTTAATTTATATTTTCTTCTGATGATAATGTTGGGCATTTTGTAGGTCACTTGTACCTATTTTTTTGAGAAGTGTACCTATTTTTTTTTTTTTTTTTGAGACGGAGTCTTGCTCTGTTGCCAGGCTGGAATGCAGTGGCATGATCTCAGCTCACTGCAACTTCCACCTCCCGGGTTCTAGCGATTCTCCTGCCTCAGCCTCCTGAGTAGCTGGGACTACAGGCACCCGCCACCATGCATAGCTAATTTTTGTATTTTTAGTAGAGACAGGGTTTCACCATGTTGGCCAGGATGGTCTCGATCTCTTGACCCTGTGATCTGCTCACCTCAGCCTCCCAAAGTGCTGGGATTACAGGCGTGAGCCACCATGCCCATCTTTGCCCATTTTTTAACGTGGTTGTTTTTTGCTTGTTGATTTGCTTAAGTTCCTCACTGACTCTGGATATTAGTCCTTTGTTGGATGCATGGTTTGCAAATGTTTTCTCCCATCCTGTAGTTTATTGATAAAGTTTGAGTGTTTTTCCCTTCCAAATCTCAAGTTGAAATGTGACCCAATGTTAAATGTGGGGCCTAGTGGGAGTTGTCTGGGTCATGGGGGTGGATCTCTCATAAATAGTGTGGTTCGCTCTCTGTGATAATGAGTTACCCTGAGATATGACTGTGAAAGTCTGGGACCTCTCTGCTTTCTCTCTTGCTCCGTCTGTCACCAGGTGGCATGCCTCCCACCTCTTCACTTTCCATCACCAGGAAGCTTCACCAAAAGCTTCCTAAGGCCTCACCAGAAGTAGATGCTGGTGCCATGCCTGTACAGCCTGCAGAACCGTGAGCCAAATAAACCTGTTTTACCTATAAATTACCCAGCCTCAGGTATTCCTTTATAGCAATACAAGAGGACTAATATAATTGTCTACTGTGTTGATAAGTTTGTTTGGCTGTTCAGAAGCTCTTTAATTCTTACTTTTATTTTTGTTGCAATTGCTTTTGAGGTCTTACTTATAAATTTTTTGCCTAGGCCAATGTCCAGAAGAGTTTTACCTAGGCTTTCTTCTAGGATTTTTATAGTTTCAAGTCTCACATTTAAGCCTTTAATTCATCTTGAAAAATTTTTGCATTTTTTAAGGGTATGTTTCATTGTTCTGCATAGATCTATCCAATTTTCCCAGCACCATTTGAATAGAGTGTCTTTTCACCATTGTTTGTCTTTGTCAACTTTGTCAAAGATCAGTTGGTTGTAGGTATGTGGCTTTCATTATGGGTTCTCTGTTTTGTTCCATTGATTTATGTGAATTACTCCATTTTTACAATGCTATAAAGAACTGCCCAAGAATGGGTAATTTATAAAGAAAAGAGGTTTAATTGACTCATAGTTCTGCATGGCTAGGAATGTATCAGGAAACTTATAATCATGGCAGAAGGCAAAGGGGAAGCAAAGACTTTCTTCACATGGTGGCAGGAAAGAGAGCTAACCAGAGCAGGGAAAACTGTTTTATACCACCATGAGAGTTCATGAGAACTCACTATCACCACTACCACAAGAAGAGTATAGAGAAAGCTGCTCCCACGATCCAGTCACCTCCCACTGGTTCTCTCCGTCGACACATGGAGATTATGGGGTTTATAATTCAAAATGAGACTTTGGTGGGGACACAGCCAAACATATGATTATATGTCTATTTTTGCACCATCACCATGCTGTTTTGGTTACTATAGCCTTGTAGTATGGTTTGAAGTGAGGTAATGTGATGCCTCCAGGTTAATTTTGCTTAGGATGCTTTGGACTACTTGGGCCTCCTTTTTTGTTCCATATACATTTTAGAATTGAATTACCTAATTCTGTTAAAAAAAAAAAAAGAAGACTTTGTTATTTTGATAGGAATTGTATTAAATCTATAGATTGCTTTGGGCCATATAGTCATTTTAACAATATTCATTATTCCAATCCATGAGCGTTAGATTTTTTTTTTTTTTTTTCATTTGGTTGTCTCATCTACAGCTTCTTTCATCAGTGTTTTGTAGTTCTCCCTGTAGAGGTCTTTCCTTCTTGGTTAAATATTTTCCTAGGCATTTAAAATATTTTGTGGTTATTGTAAATGGTATTACATTCTTGATTTGGCTCTCAGCTTGAACAACAATATTGTATACAAATGCTAATTTTTGTTCTTTGATTTTGTATCCTGCAACTTTACTGAGGTATTTTACCAGTTTCAGGGGCCTTTTTGCAGGGTCTGTGAAGTTTTCTAGGTAATAGAATTATATCATCAGGAAACAGATAATTTGACTTCTTTTTCTAATGGGTGCCTTTTATTTTTTTTCACTTGCCTGATTGATAGCTAAAACTTCCAGTACTATGCTGAATAGGACTGATAAGAGTGGTCATCCTTGACATGTTACAGTTCTCAAGGAGAATGCTTCCAGCTTTGCCCATTCAGTATGATGTTGGCTGTGAATTTGCCATAGATGACTTATTATTTTGTGGTATGTTCCTTTGATTCCTAGTTTGAAGATTTTTATAACGAAGCAATGTTGCATTTTATTGAAAGCTTTTTCCACATCAATTGAGATGATCATATGGTTTTGTTTTTAATTCTGTTTATGTAGTAAATCACATTTATTGATTTGTATATGTTGAACCATTCTCGCATCTCAAGAATGAAGCCTACTTTATCATGGTGAATTTACTTTTTGATGTGCTGCTGCATTTTGTTTTCTGTTATTTTCTTGAGGATTTTTACATCTATGTTCATCATGGATACTGGCCTGCTGTTTTCTTTTTTCACTATGTCTTTACCAGGTTTTGGTATCAGGGTGATACTGGCTTCACAGAATGAATTTGAGAGGAGTCCACCTGCCTCGATTATTGGAAACAGTTTTAGTGTAATTGGTATCTGCTCTCTTTAGTATGTCTGATAGGATTTGGCTGTGAATCTATCTTGCCTGGAGCTTTTTTGGTTTGGTGTGTTTTTTGCTATTGACTCAATTTCAGCAATCAATATTGGTCTGTTCAGGATTCCAATTTCTTTCTGATTAAATATTTGGAGGTTGTATGTTTCCAGGAATTTATTTTTTCTCTCGAGTTTCTAGTTTGTGTGCACAGAGGTATTCATGACAGTCTCTGGAGATCTTTTGTATTTCTGTGGGATTGTTTATGTCACTGTTGTTTTTTCTAAATGTGGTTGATCTTGTTTTGTTAACGTAGCTAGCAGTCTATTGATATTATCATTTAAAAGAGCAAACTTATGGTTTTGTTGATTATTTGCATGAATTTTTTGTTCTCAATTTTATTCAGTTCTGTTCTGATTATAGTTATTTCTCTTCTGCTGCTAGCTTTGGAATTAGTTTGTTTCTGTTTTCCTAGTACCCCTAAGTTCAATATTAAGTCATTTATTGAGAATTTTCTAAGTTTTTGAGGTATGATTAGTGCTATACACTTTCCTTTTAACACTGCTTTTGCTGCATCCCAGAGCTTTTAGTATGTTATGTCTCTGTTTTCATTTATTTCAAAGAATTTTTTTTATTTCTGCTTTAATTTTGTTGTTTACCTAAAAGTCATTTAGGAACAAGTTGTTTAATTTCATTGTAATTGTGAGGTTTTGAGACATCCTTTTGCTACAGATTTCTATTTTTACCCCACTGTGGTTCAAGAGTACAAGAGTATAGCTGGGTTTTTTGTTTGTTTGTTTGTTTGTTTGTTTTTTTTTTTTTTTGGTATTGAGACTGCTTTAGGGCCAAACATGTGGTCGATCAGAGTATGCTCCATGTGAAGATGAAAAAAACGTACATTCTGTAGTTGATGAGTGGAGTATTTTGCAGATGTCTATTGGATCTAATTGATCAAACATAAAATTTAAGCCCAGAATCTGTTAGTTTTCTGCCTCGATGATCTAATATTGCCAGTAGGGTGTTGAAGTCCTCTACTATTATTGTATGGCTAAGTGTTTTTTAAGGCTAGAAGTACTTGTTTTATGAATCTGGGTACTTCAATGTTGGGTGCACATATATTTAGAATAATTAAGTCTTCTGGGTGAATTGAATTCTCTATCATTATGTAATGCATTCTTTTCCATTTTCAGCGTTGTTGGTTTCAAGTCTGTTTTATCTGATATAAAAAGACTATAGTCTTGTCTGAAAAAGACTATTTCTCCTTTGCTTATGAAGTTTAGTTCAGTAGCTTTTTCAAATGCTGCTTGTTATCACGATGTATTGCGTATATGAGCCAACACACTATCTTCTGTGGGGCTAGGAGTGAGGAGACCTCAGGAAGCCTCTCAAACACTAGCACTAACCCCTTCTGAGAACAGGATTTTCACTTGGTGGTGCAGTACAGTCCCCAGTCCAGTAGGAGGCGCTGAAGAGCAAGAGCCACCTAACCTTTGGGTAGACTGATGATGAGTGCAGGCACTTGCCTGATGGGGGTTGAGGGATGGGTGGGTGCAGAGTCGCCGTACCAGCTCCTTGTCCTAGGCAGGTAGGAATGTGATCCACTTCCTTATCATGTCCCTGTTGCAGGCAGGTTCCACAATCTTCAGTTTCCATCGACAGTGTCCTTTGGCTCCCGGCTGCAATGCAAGCAACTAAGATGCACAGAAATGCCCCCCTGGTGGCTGCCACAAAGGGCTCCTGGCAGAACAACTTCCCCCCTGCCTCCTACCAGCTCCAGAGCCTGTGGCTTCTTTGCTCTCCATTGCTGGGACACTGCCACTCTTCTAGGGAGGGCAAGATAGGTATCACCTTTTGTGCAAGCCCAGGTGATGTGGGCTCCCTTTCAACAAGGTTTCAGCCACCATGAAAGGTACTGGAAAGTGCACTCATGCCAGTCCCCAGCAGGGAAATCCTCTGTTGCATCCACAACAGTGGACAGGGGGCACAGGAGATGGATGACTCCTTCTCCAGGTTCGTTTCCGACCACCCACATCTCTGACTTCAGCGATGAGCACTGCACCTGCATTTCCTTTGTCCCAAGGTGGGGCTTTAGCAGGCTGCTCTCCTTCCTTCCCATGTGATGGTCCCTGCCAAAGACTAGATCTCTGGGGATTCCACAGATACCCAGGCACCTGTCAGTCCCTTGTAATTGCCAAGTCAGAGCAGGTCTGTGGTATGTTTGTGCAGGATTTGATGATGCTGAGATGCAAGGGCTAAGGTTACCCAGTGAGGCCAGTGGCCCACAGTGGATGCATGACCAGCATGGCACCTGTCATCTCAGTTCAGGCATGGGGTACACCTGCAGGAGCTGGCCACCCAGTGCTTTTTCCTTGATAAGTTCCCAAATCGCCACCAACAGCGTGCCTGGATTTGCAACAGCAGGTGGGCTCACCGACAATTTGGCAGCCAGTAGTTTGTGGCAGGGGAGAGGAATGCAGAGACATACCCTTTCCTTGGGACTCTGAGTTCATCAGAAATTAATCTCTGCCAGACACTTGCTGCTTTCCTTTTCTGCACCCCAACTTTATTCCCATGGGCCCTCTGACAGCTCCTGTCTCTCTCACCTCAGCCTTCCATTTAGATCATGACCATTCACCTTCAACTTTGATTTTCATTCTGAGAACTAGCATCTAAGTTCCTAGTCAGCCGTCTTGAAAAGAAAAAAGGCTCTAAATATTATATTGCAATGTTTTCTTCTACTAATATATTTCTTTTATTTCCAAGAACATGCATTTTAAAAAGATCTTGCTCTTGTTTCACATGTGGAATAGCTTTCATTTCTCTGAAGTTATTACCTAGATTGTTAGTTGGTTTTAGTTTTCCATGGATTCTTCTGCCTGTGAACTAGTTTTAGTTTTGTGTATGTTTGTGTATCCATATTTCATGTTAAAAACCTTTCTCAAATTTCTGGTGATACTTGTCCATTCGTCTTTGAGACAGTGGCACTAAAATTTTGCTTAGATGTTCTGGTTGTAGAAACAGTGTTTGCCCAACTCAAAGCTTTACCGTAGGCTGATCATATAGAGACTTGGTAGCTATGGATCTCAAAGTTTTCATATTCTAAACTGTTTCTTTTGAGATTGTTGCATTCCAATTCAGAACAGAGCAATCGTTTTAGCTGAGTAGTATAAGCCTAGTTGCTGGTGTTCTGGAAACAGAGCTAGAAAAGAATATTGGTTATTTCACTATTAAATCTCAGTGTTTTCTATCAATCTTGTTTTCTGTATGAATGCTTAAGGGAGGAATTTGAAGACTGAAATCCTCAATTACATATTCAATTTTACCCTATCCTACACTCTTTCATGTTCTGAAGTAACTAATACTTCTAGTTCATTTGCTGGTGTAACAATTCCCAATATTTAATGCATGGGTTTGAGCATTGTGGAAATAAAGACTAGCCAAATGAGAAAAACAAAGATTATTTATCCTACAGCAGCCAGACACCATCACTTGCATTTTGGCAGAGATTCCAAAACAGGCAGAGAAGTGAAAATGCTTTGTACTGGGAAAGAGGAAAGACTTGAAGTAAGCCTTGATTGAAGGCTGTTGGCCCAGGGATGTTTTAGGCAGGCTAACTAGAAGTGGGATATCTAATGCGATTAATTAGGGATGCATATTTGGCTTGATCTGATTTGTCTTCAGTTGGAACTGGGAACAAGAAATAGAGAAGTTGTTAGTGATTAATCAAGTCCTGGCCATTTTGAACTGATTGTTACAGAATTTCTTAGTTTCCTGAATTGTCACTAGAAATGATAGTCTGTCTTCAAGTCTGACTTATAAGGCTGGTTTCCCGGGTTGTTTATGGTAAAGAGGTTGGTGTCCTTGGAATGTTGGTCAGAGTTCTGCATGATCCAGGCATTGTCTGTTTGTATGTTCAGTCTCTCAGCTTTCTCTGACAGTTAACACTACTTCATCACTACTGACATTACATAATTTTATTGGTATATTTTACACATTCTTGTCACTTTCCCTGATAATTCTGCCTTCTATTGTTTTTATTTCTTTGCTCTTCTTTGCAAATACAAATAATGTTGCAGTGAATTACTATGTATGTGTGTGTATTTTTCTGTATGTGTATAACTGTTGGAACTATATCTTCAGGTTAAATTTCAAGAGGGGGGCTTGCTGATCTAAAATATAAGCACATATAACCACATATAAACATTTCATTTTTGAGGTTGGAAAATACTCCTATGTAAGGATTGCAATAATTTGTTATCAATTTGCATTCCCAACAGCAATGTTACAGAATGTCTACTCAACTCAGTCAAAATAAAAAATCGTCAGTTTTAATATTTACTAAGCTGTTAGTTGAGTTTCTGTCTTATGAGTGGCAAGCACTTTTAAATGTTTAAAAGCCATTTTTATGTCTTATTAAATGAACTGCATGCTTTTATCTTTTACTTATTTTTCCTGGTGGGTCGTAGTCTTTTTCTCAAATTTTTTATATCACAGAGATTTTAGCCAGTTGTAATATATGTTGCAATTTTTTTCTCTCAGTTTATCATTTGATTGTGATTTTGCTTATAGTGTTTTGTTTTGGCCTGTGTGTGTGTGTCTGTGTGTGTGTGTGTGTGTGTGTGTGTATGTGTTTGTAGTTGAATTTGTCTGTCTTTTCTTTGATTGCATCTAGGTCTTGAGCCATAGTTTAAAAACCTTGTCCTGTATCTATGTTATAGAATAATTCACTTCTGTTTTCTTCTAGTACTTACATAGTGTTATTACATGTAGACATCTAATCCATTTGGAATTATTTCTTGTAAGAGGTTAATCAAATTTTATTTTTTTCCAATGGATATTCAATCACTAAGCCAACAACAATATTTAAATATTAAAAAGATGCCCCAGTGATTTGAGATGTCTCTTTACAATCTAATAAATATTTAAGGGTATTTCTACTGGACCGTCTGTTTACGTACCTACACATATCTGTTTTAATTCTGAATGGGTGCAATTTCCCAGTTACAGGTTTTATTTTCAGTATTTTACTGATTATTTCTTAATATTTTACCATATGAAGTGAGGTATCAACTACAGTTTCCACACAGAAATTTAATAGACAATTTTTGTGGAAGAGCATGAAATATTTAATATTTAGAGAGAACTGAAATCTATGAGATGTTGGGTCATCATGTCTGAAAACAAGGGATACCTTTAGAATTGTTCAAGTGTATGTCTGTGGCTTTCAAGTATGTTTTAACATTTTCCCTTATTGATTTTAAATAGCTTTCCTTGAGTTTATTCATAAGTATTCTAAGATTTTTTTTTCCTATTATAAACAGAGCTATTTAAAAATTGTATTTTCTAGTTATTGTTTGTGTATATGAAGGCTATTGATTCTTCATACTAAGTTTATATTCTATACCCTTATTTAATTCTCAAGTTAATTTTATCACTGATTCTGTAAACATTTAAGCATACTGTACTAATGTACTGTCTGCAAATGGTTTTGCTTCCTGCTTTCTAAGTCTTATGTTTCTAATATCTGGTTTAATTACATTGTTATAGACAGGATGCTATTGAATTAGTCATTGCAAAGAATTTAGAAATTGGATATGAAAGGACTCACAAGCATTCATTGCCCTTCTCATTATACCCAAGTGTCACTGTGGCCTGCTGTCTGTTCCCTAGTTATGTTTATTTTTGGACATGGTCTTCACATATATCCTTTAAAATAGAGTTGTCTTCTACCCATTACTCATCTTCTAATATTAGTTCCTTGAAGTCTTCCGTGGCTTTCACTATTCCATGAAAATCTTTTAACTTATATATGTACACTTTTTCCTTTTCATTTAAAAATACTTAATTAGCTCAGATTGAATGTATTCAAGGTGTACCATGTGCTGATTTGATATACATATTATGTGATAATTATCACAATCAAATTAATTAACACATCCATCACCACCCATGCTTTACATTAGATCTTTCAAATGTGTTCGTCTTATAACTGAGTTTGTACATATTGGCCATGCAAATATTAATTTACCATCTGTATTTCACACCACCATGATTTTCTCTCATTTAGTTTTTGTAGAAAATTTATAACAATTTCATTTTACTTTGCATGTATTTGTTGTGCATTAATTCAACTCATATCAATTTCTATCTCATTGAACTTGACTCAGGACAGTACTCTTGCTCTCTCATACACAGTTGACTCACCAGTGCTTAATACATGTTTATACTTTGTTGGAGCATAATACCTTTTAATAAATGAAGAGATTAAAAATGAAATTTATGTGATCATCTTTAATACATGCCAGAATTTCAATTGAAAATGCAACCATTATTTCTTTTTAAAATCTTAGACACGGTTATAGATAGAAATTATTACAATGAGGAGCTTGAGAGAAGTGACTCTGGAAAAGAAAAATTGAATTTATATTCTGTCACTGATTAGTTGTGTAGATATAGTCAAGTTACTAATCATTTTTCCCTCCATTTTTAAATAACAATACCTGTATCAGTGGTTTGTATAATAAATGTACTAATACATGTTAGCACTTAGAAACCAAAAGAGAGTAAGTTTTCAAATCTGTTTAATTTCTTCCATTGCAAAATGAAACTGAAATTTCAGGTTGATTCAAAGCAATGACTCTTGGGGTTAGCTTTCTATTCTCTATTTAGAAAGAGAAAGTTAAATATATTGTTTTAAAAACTATACAATGTTGCTTACCATAAAACTTAGCCTAAGTTTACATTCTGTTTATCTGTAGCTTCCTCAGTTATGAAGGAAGAAACAGATGTAGTAAGATCACGAAAGTCATTAGAGAAAAACTATGAATATCTTACCCAACAAAAAGTAACAGATGTGATTCTAAACAAGGTGTGGATGATTCACTTAGAGTATGAATTTTAAAATGCACACCAATAAAGTTCAATACAAAATTCATTTGTTATTTTGGTAACTATTCATCATTGTATATTTAGTATTCTTGTTTTCAATTTTTTAACCAACGTTATCAGATATTTTTCAAAGTTGTCAGAACTCTCAATTAAATATTTATGTGAATTTTAAATGTCATAACTAAGACTTGAACCAGTAGAGAAAATATAATTTCATAATTGTAAGAAATTTGAATCAAACTCAAATATTTTACATTAAGAATCAACTTTAAAGAACTTTCCCTTTAGAAGATAGCATAATTAAACAGGATGAAAATTTTCTTTGAAGCTATT
Source organism: Piliocolobus tephrosceles (assembly GCF_002776525.5). Taxonomy (NCBI): domain Eukaryota; kingdom Metazoa; phylum Chordata; class Mammalia; order Primates; family Cercopithecidae; genus Piliocolobus; species Piliocolobus tephrosceles. Next base: position 2,397,432 of record NC_045438.1, read on the forward strand.
TTACTTTTAGTAAATGAAATTATTGCTATGGCCGGGCACAGTGGCTCATCCCTGTAATCCCAGCACTTTGGGAGGCCAAGGCAGGCAGATCAAGAGGTCAGGAGATCGAGACCATCCTGGCTAACATGGTGAAACCCCGTCTCTACTAAAAATACAAAAATTCTGGACGTGGTGGTGTGTGCCTGTAATCCCAGCTACTCAGGAGGCTGAGGCAGGAGAATCACTTGAACCAGGGAGTCAGAGGTTGCAGTGAGCCAAGATTGAGCCACTGCACTGCAGCCTGGTGACAAAGCAAGACTCCATCTCAGAAAAAATAATAATAGTAAATAAAATTAAATAAATACATAAATTATTTCTATTAGTTGTCTACCCAATATTAACCTTTCCTTTCTCATTTACTAACAAATCTCTAATTTTGACAGTATGCACAGCTAAAAGTGGCACTGTGACATGATGCTACCAAAGGAAATTAAGCAGAAGACTTCTGATTTCAGTTCCAACACATTAAAAAGTTTGGAATTTCTAATTTCCATCTTTTACACACACAAAAAAAAAGGTTGAACAAACTGAAAATCAATGACTTTTATTAAACCCATCAGAGAATTAAAGTCACAGGGAAAAGTGTCACCCCAAAATCTGAAGAGATAGGCAAATATAGAAAATTCGAGTCAAGATCAACTTAACCTGAAGCAGAAGCCCATAGAATCATCAACAGGTAGGAAACTGAAACAGCAATGTTAGTGAATTGTGGGAGGTTAAGTAATGAGGAGCTTGAGAGCAAGAAACTCTTAGGGGCTCAGTCCTTAAAGAGGACGCAATGCATTCATGAGTTTTACCTCCAGGAAACTAACAGGTTATCAAGGTAAGGATCTGAGAAAAATAGCCTGTTTCCAGCTGAAGAAAGAGTAATGTAACCATTTCAAAATTTCCCAGAACACCCCCCAAAACAAAGTCCTACTGTTCAAAAGAAATAACTCCACCAGAGCCTTATTCAACTTAAGGAAAGGGCAATCAGCGAAATCCAGATCCCTCTAGTCTCCTTGCCTCACCTGATGGGGTGGGGATACACTACAAAATACTTCTGAAAGTCAGAACCCAGGTGCTCAGGCTCATCAAAAGACTGAGATTTCATTATAATGTTTTAGAATGCTCCTTTTCCCCATACCTTGCCACCACATCAACAAAGTTCCTCTATAACAGTGGATTATAGTTGATAGAGATACAAAACACAGACTGTTTAAGAAAGACTACTTAAGAAAACTAAAAAGTTTAAAAAAAAAAAATACAGGACATCTGAAAAACCCAAAGCCTCTGTCAGCTACAGCAAACAGTAACTCAGCACGATGCCTAGCCAATTAATTTAAATCCTCACACTAAAGGCTTGTTCACCTTCCAAGGCATGATACATTATGCTCATCTTTCAACAAAAAATTACAAAGCATACTGAAAGACACCATAAAACACAATCCACTGGGAAAAACAAACATCAAAACTGCACTTAGATATGATGAGGATGTGGGACAACAGGAATCTCATTCATCGCTGCTAGGAATGAAAATGATATGGCCACTTTGGAAGATAGTTTGGCATAACCTAGACATAGTCCTACCGTATGATCCAATAATCACACTTCTAGGAATTCACTTGAGTTGAAAAATTATATCTACACAAAACCTCCAGAAATTGTTTATAACTGCTTTGTTCATAATCATCAAAAACTGAAAGCAACCAAGGTGTCCTTAAATAGGTCACTGGATAGACAACTGTGGTATATTTACACAATGAAATATTTAGTGATAAGATGAGCTATGAAACCACAAAAAAGATATAGAGAAATCCTGAAAGCATATTGCTAAGTGACAGAAATCAGTCTGAGGAGACAATATCCTTTATGATTACAATTATACGACATTCTGAAAAAGGCAAATTTCTAGAAAGAGCAAAAATATAATTATTTGCCAGGTTTTCAGGATGATAGGGGGAATGAATATACCGAATTTTTGGGCAGTGAAACATATTCTGTGTGATATAGACATGGTGAATACATGGCATTTTGCATCTGTCAAAACCTATAGAAGTTTATAGCACAAAGTGTATCTTCACCTTCATTTAGGAAGATGAGAGCTCTAAGGAAAAATATGCAGATTGTGACAAGAGAGTCTAACTATATTAAAAATGTAAAAAGACAAAACCTCACTGAAGGGGATAAGGAATAAGAAAATAACCCAAGTAATTTTGAAATTAATGGAATCTATAAGACTAAAAGGAAAAGGAATTGCACATGAGCAGTGTATTCTAGTTGATAAAATTATTTCTAATGGGAGTTTGGCATAACAATTCTGATACTTCTATAAATTTATAGTGTAATAAACAATTGAGTAAATGATCAGCAGATGGTAGGAACAGGGTTTCTCACTATTGGAATGGGACTATGCATGTAAGCAAATGGAGGATGCTAGAATGATTCATGTGATAATAAATTAAAGTTTCAGACATCAATGAGATTTAATGTTTTATTTATTATAGATACAAATGGCTATATATTTATACACATACACATATCTCTCTGTGTGTATTCAGAGGTTCGTATATTAGTATATACTCATTTTTACTCTGGCAGATAAGTGGACATAAAAGAAATGACACCCAGTAATAATGAGAACATCTAGCTCCAAATTTTGGTTTCTAATATTATTCTGTAATAAAAATGATCATGGCTCTTTGGTAAATGGCTGATTCTGAGATTGGGGTAAGGAATATACAAGATGAGCCTGGAGCATCATTTTATTCCAGAAGGTAGAGAGCCTTAGCAAAGTGATGAGGGCTTATCAAAGTAGTACAGAATTCAACTGAAAGAGCTCAAATGGAAGCTGAAAAAATTGAGCAACAAAATAAAACAGCATTGAATTAGAACCCAAAGTATAAATGTTCATGAGTCCATGCTAATATTAATGACTATGCTAATAAATGAGGGAGAACAGGCAAATATCCCATGCAGAAAAACTTCAAATTAATTCGTTAGATAATTCACCCTTAAAAGAGGAGCATAACTCATCACTTCTTAAGTATAGGTTGTATGTAGTATCTTCCTTAGAAAAGGTACAGTGTGGTCAACATTAGGAGTCACGTATAATGTTTGAAAATGGCACCTTACCTTAGTAATCTCAAAAGCCTGTAACATCAGTTTAACAATGAGAATAAGCATCAGACAAATTTCACTCCTGTAATAAGCTTGATCAGTAATTCTCAAATCTGTTAAGGTCACCAAAAACAAAAAAACTATCACAACCAAGAGGAATCTAAGGAGCCATAATTATTAACTGCATCGTGGTGTCATGCATAGAACCCCTTAGCAGAAAAAGGACAGAACATTAAAACTAAGGAAATCTTAATGAATCATGAACTTTAGTTGAAAAATAATGTGCTCATATTAATTAATTAATTGTACCAAATGCACCATGGTAACGTAAGATGTTAACAGGGCAAAACTATCTGTGGGGGAATATATAGAAACTCAGTACTGTTTGCTACATTTTCTGTTTAAAACTGTTCCAAAAATAAAGTATATTTATAATAATTTAAAAAGATAAGCAAAAGTCTAAGAAAGGTATAGGATACACCTTTCTTTATCAAAACATATTTATCAAAAAGTGTTTGATAAAGAGAAAAAGACTTCACAGGCCCCCACCTGCCTTGTTTCTTTAAAGAAAATGCTTATTTTATGACCATAAGCACAATCAGTCATATTTTTAAAGGAAAAAATCATAGTGTGTAATCTTACATGAAGTTAATTTCTAGGGGCTCCGTTATTCATACATCTGTACACTGGAGCACAATAAAATCAATGTTTAGGAATAATTTTGTCCCAACTTGCATTTAGACTACAAATTTACTTCCATGTTAAGGTAAAAGACCAGCAACTCCTCAACTTTCACAAGGGTGTATAAACCTAAGCCCCACCCCTTTTCAAGTGTCTGAGATAAATTGTTTGTATTCATAAAATACATTTCAAATTCTTAAAACTATAAAGTGAGAAAAGCAATATTTGTTGAATACTGTTTAATAAAATATAATTTTATTTCTGATTCGAACTATAAATCAACAGAGAGATGGGTACCTGAACCTCTGGTATCGTGTGCAGGCAAAAATCAGTTTCATTGATTTGCTCTTGGTCTGATGCCTTCAGTTTATACTGAGTATCAATGTAAGGTAGAGCCTGTGCTACTCCCTGTTGCATCTATTATTTTAAAAACAATAGTACAATACATGAAATTGTATATACCTATCGGGATTTCAAGAGAATGGTTGCCTTAGAAGTGTTGTATTACTCCTGAGTAATTGAATTACCTTCATCAATTCTGTAAATTGTGCAATTATGTAGTTTTTCAACTTAAAGTGGCTTGGAGAATCCTTTTGTACAAATTTTGGATAATTTTAAGCAAGTATATAAATAATATACAGACAAATTTGTGAAGCACTGTTGCCATCATTCTATCCTACTGTATTGCATAGTTTATATTAAGAATTGAACAGCATCTTTTGTGCAGCATCTTTTGTGCTGAGGAACTACACATCTCAATATCCTTCTCAAGAGTTTGTCAGGTATATGAATTAATTACATACCTGGTGTGGTATGGAACTAATACCACAATTTGACATACCTGGTATGGATCATTATCATATGCATATTGATATTCCTCATTTATGGACTATTTTATGTTCCCACGATTCATTCTTCTACATTCACTTCTAACTTTTACCACTTCATTGTAAAGCAAGGGTAATTTCATTTCTTTTCTTTTCTTTTTTTTTTTTTCCTGCTTTAATCATATGATTTAGAACAACACTCACTAGTCTGGAAAATGCTCCTTCCAAATTGATGTGACTAAAACTCATCTTACTTGCTAACCACTGTCATTGATCTGAAGAAAGCACAACGAAAGACAGCCTCCAAGAATTTTTAAAGAATATTTTTATAAGATACTGAGTAGATAAAAATAATACTTACAAAATATATGTGGGAACTAAACGTCACAGCATAGCTCTCTACATCTTACCTGTGTTTCTCTGCACAGATGTGAGAGTTCTCCAGGGTACTTTAACTGAAATGCAATCTTTGGATTTTAGTGCATGTGCTTCTTCAACTCTAGAAAGGAAAAGCACATGCTTTTTCCCAAAGTGGCGGTTCCTACTTACACTCCACTCAACAGGATATTTGTATTCAACTTGTTTTACATTATTTTTCAACTCTTGCTAATGTTAACGTTTATTGTTGCTTACCAAAAAAACTCTGGAGTTTGTATAATGGCAGTTCATTTTGTTTTTTTTGTATTCTGCTTGTTAATATTAATTTTTTTCTTACATTTAGCCATTGGATATCTTATTTGGTATCGTGCCTGTTCATCTCTTTTGCCTGTTTTTCTATTATACTTTATATTTTTTCTTACAGATTTGTAATAGTTTTTGTAATTTTTGGATACTAAGCCTTTGTCCATTTTGTGTGTTACATAAAACTCTTCTTTGTTCTGGACATGTATCCCAGAACTTACGGTAAAATAATTTAAAAAAAAAGGCTTATTGTATAGGGTTCTATACAATAAGTGGCTGCCCATAGGCTACATCAAGCCCATACACCTCTAAGTTGGCTTATGTTACACTGAAAATACTTCTTTAATCTCAAATTAAGGTGCATGTTGATTTTTTATCTGTCTAACCCATGCAGGTGTTTTAGTTTGATTTGCATTTACTAGCATTCCATGGTTTAAAGTGAATGTTTTCTGAGAAATTTGAAGAAACAGATTCTAGTTTTATTTAAATTTTTAGAGAATACAGAACAAAGGACTTAATTTTATGAATCTCAAGACATTGATCCCAACACCTAAAACAAATCTCACTTTCAGATATCAATACAAAAATTGTAAATAAAAGACACAAATCCAGAAAAAAATACATACATAGTCAGAGTTTTAATTCATCCATAATTTGCATAGACATCCTATAATATCTTTCAATAATGCCCCAAAGTTTTCAAAAATATCTTGAATATTTTGCTAGATTTTTTTCCTATCTACTTTTAATCTGATAGTCTTATAAATAGTATCTTCAATTAAATGACATTAATAAGTTACTTTCCTGTCAATTTAAGAAAATGTTATTGATTCTTGCATATTTTATATCCTCTACCTTGCTAAGTACTAAAAGAATTTTAAGCATTTATCTACAAATTATTTTATATTATTTACATAGACACATGTAGTCTATTAAAGCATGCTAAGTTTCTTTCCTTTTTTTGGAGGCAAAAAATTGATACTTTTTTCTTGCTTTGTTTTCTAGCTAGAACTTAATAAAATGATGAATGGGCATGATGATCACTTGCATCTTTTTGTTATCGCTGAACTTAGAGCCAAGGCTTTCAATGTTCTATTAATAATGACGTCTTCTATGTTATTTTTATAGGTACAAGGAAAAATACAACATTTCTGATACTCTGCATATTGCTTGTTCATACACAGTACTATCTTCATCTTTCATAGATCGTCTTTGGCTCACAAGGATGTAAAAGCTTGTCTACATTTTCCTAGACTCTCCTGTGACTACAGTCCCAGATATATTTCACCAGAAGCAGTACTAGGAGTATTTGTGGAAGATAGAAGACCAAAAAAAATTGGCAGCAATAAACAGGAATGGGGACTGTTCTTTCTTTCTTTTTTTTTTTTTTTTTTTTTGAAGGTTTTGGGTGCCTCTTGAGAAGTAATAGCTTCATTGTTGATGAAAGCTATAACCATTGCTGACAACTTTTCTATTACTTAAACACAACCAAATTTTTTTAAATGGTCTTCCTCACATTTGCTTCCCAGGTTACAAAATGTCTAGAAGCTTCTTACACCCTGTACTAAATGTCATTTCATTCTAAATACCTAAAATGACTTTAGTTTCAAAACTGAACCCAACCCAATCAACACTTGCTACCAGAAATTATTTGAAAGAAACAACTGTGGATATAAGAATCTGGGGCTGGTTATCTGACCTAGTTAGATTTGAAAGTAGCAATGACCTCATTATCAGTAGATGTGAAACATTGGTATGTGGTGGCAAAAACAAAAGTTTAAATTCAGACTGGCCATTGTTTGATATAAACTGGTAATTAAAATGGTGTTGAAAGACTGTTGCAATAGAATATTATAAAGGAAATAATGAATATAAGGACTGTAAATAGAGGACTGCTGAGTCACACTGTAATGGAAAGTTTGCAGAAGAAATTCTAAGTCTAGAGCTGAAGTTCTCAAGTGAAGATATGACCTGACAACCAGAGAGCTCCTATGACTGCCCTGAAATAATCACTTTCCTCATGTAGTTGCAGGCAAGTGTTTCTGAAAACCAGATACAAAAGTTGATCCTGTGAGTTGCTGAATTACAATGTAGGCTAAATTCACAGCCTCATTAAGCATGTATCATTAATGTTGAGGCATTAAGAAAGAATCGTTCCCTGAGTGTTGAAATTAAAACATTTGATCAGATTCTCATTAATATGAACACTTTACAGTCTAAAATCCTACTGAGACTGCCATGACATAATAAGTATGCTTTCTTCCACTGCCTTCACCTTGAGGACCCTATAATTATCTCATCTAAGTGAATTCCCTCATAAGGAAGCTAATTCCTCTCAGAGCCCATGCCACCAACTCTCAGTTATTACAGATCTATAGAATCAAATTCTAGCCAACTCAAGAGGGCAAGTTTAAGCATGTCCCAGGAGGAGGTGCATAAATTGAAAGATTTTTCAATACATATTTACAGTAACCTTGTGAAGAGATGGATTTTAAGGGTATTAGATCAAGGAGGTAGAATATTGGATTTGTCCAAATTTATTAGTTATGAGAAAGAACATTTCCTAGAGAATCAGAATGTAATAGATATGCTTGAGCAGCTGAGAATAGCATTCACGATTTGCTTGGTTGGTTAATGTACTGCCAGCCGTACATTATTAAAGTAAGCTGATATACTAGAATTTCTTCGGTATGATGTAGAAGACAGACTTCTAGTTGATCAGATACTTTAGGAATGAAGTTTGAGTTACCTTATCAAGATAAACAACCACAACCAGCTTAGTTTCTACCTTAGGTCAAAGGGAAGAAATGATTATTAGAGGAAGGATATTATAAATGCCAACTATAGTCTTATGCCTAGTTTCAGAAACAGGACTGATATGTTTGGCTGTGTCCCCACCTAAAATCTCGTGTTGAATTGTAATCGCCATAATCCCCCCATGTCAAGGGTTAGACCAGGTGGAGGTAACTGAATCTTGGGGGTAGTTTCCCCTGGGCTGTTCTCGTGATAGTAAGTGAATCTCATGAGATCAGATGGTATTATAAGCATCTTACATTTCCCTTGCTTGCACTCACTCTGTCCTGCCGACCTGTGAAGAAGGTGCCTGTTTCTCTTTTGCCTTCTGACACGATTTTAGGTTTCTTGAGGCCTCTCCAACAATGTGGAAGGGTAAGTCAATTAAACAGCTTTCCTTTACAGATTACCCAGTCTTGGGCAGTTCTTTACAGCAGCATGAGAATGGACTAATACAGTAATGAAAAACTATGCATATTTTATCCTGGAACTTGTCATGTAGATTATTTCTAAATACATTAATTGCTTTTATTTTCACTCTCACCTTCCTCTCATTTATTTTAACATAAACTGGTTACGGTTAACATTTAAATTGTCATCAGTTTACATGAGACCAAAGAGTGATTGTGACTGAATAAGAAATCAAAATCATCCAGAAATTAATCAGGGAGAACAAAAGGCATTGTGTCTTTACACTTTGGGAAGAAGGTGGAATTTATCTTTTTATATACAAGGAGTATTTACATCTTGTTATCACTAACATATTTTAGTTGAAGATATTATAAGAAGTGTGTTTTTAGATGCTGAATATTGAAAGATAAGGCTTGTGCTTGAGACTGCTGATATTCAATAATGCCCCACCATTCTAAGTTTTTCTCTGTATTACAGGGGCACAAAACCCGGAAACCGCAATTTCTAAATCCCTTTGCCAGTGGAACCTTAGCTGTATTTTGACAAAGAGGGATATCTACAAATTATTCGGAGAGTAGAAGGCAAAGATGCATTGTTATTACCTGGAGACAGCCACATGTAGGTGCATTGGTATTGAGAGAGGGCAGACATAGATTTTTGCCAGCAGTTTCTGGATATCTTTCTGAGAAGAATCCACTTAAGTGCTTATAGGAAGCAGAAATCGCAGGCAATAGATTTTCTATGATTCTGGCTCTTCTACATGTCCTAAAATTCAGTTTTCTAATTTTTTTCCTGAATTGCAAAGGTTTTATAAACCTCTGCCTTCCTAAATTAAACTTCTTTCTATATTGATTGCGTAGGTAGCTTATGCTTTCCTTACTCAGCTCTGATGATTTCCCTTTCCAAGACACACTTTCAGCTTGGACCAGAGACACCATGTTCCTTAAGACAGTGAGCATTCTGATGTTCGAGTATCTGACATTTTGGCAGGTTTTGCTTCATGCCAAGTAAAGGAAATCCTTGGCAGTAATGAAAAATGACTCACATAAAATATTAACCACAGAGCTCCCAGAAAGCACTAAAATCTCGGGGTCCAGACATCCATGCAGCACACCTGTATCCCTGCCCTTAGCCTATGCAGTCTCATTTTTTCTTAAGTTATTCTGAGTCAGTTTTCTACCCCTTGCAAAAAAAAAAGCCCCCAAACACACAAATACACATACAAATGTAAGCAAGACTTTTGACATACATGCAATCTTTCTATTTAAGAATGTATAGAAATAAATTTCAAATTTAGTTAATGTGTACCTGGTTTTATAAAATAGCTTAATCTTACCCCTTGCTTTAACAAGCTATGTCAAAATGAGAAATAACACTATTTTTTATTCATGATATAGAAAATAGAAAAAGTTCATAAAATAGTGATATTGATGATTCTATAGATGTATTCAAAATACTGAAATCTCATAATTTTAATGGGTTTCTGTCTAGAATGTGTATATACATATATTTTTATGAATTTATATTTTATAAATATGCATATATTTATAGATATCTATATAGTTGTCTATATTATTTGTCATACTATTAGTAGATGTGTAAAATTTACTTCAGGGATCAACTATAAAATGTACTCTATTGATGTATTATCTTACACATTTTAAATGTGATGATCACAGAATATACATGTTTGACAGACCATAAGTTATGGTCTGTCAAACATGTATATAAACTTTATGACAGACCATAAAGTTTTAAAAATTTCCTGGGAAGTAAACAGGAAAAAAATTATATACAATAGACTATTCGGACCTTCCAACCTCTTCAGTCATGAACCCAGGTCCTTTAGCTCCAATGCAGGGATGCTGTTTCAGCAGTAACATCTTAATATCAATGGCCCAGAAGTCATAAAAATGACAAAACTTTATATTATGCTAAGTTATTCTTATTTTACACTATGCAGTAACCGTTTAACTTCTGTATTAATTATCCTCAGTGAGAAATAAAATGACTTTAGCATTTCTGATGAAAAGCTTGCTTTCAACACAACTTTGAGGAGAAACAAGCAGCAGCAATTTTCTCTGCATATTTTCATTTAGATAAGAAAAATTAGTAAAGTAGAAAGACAAGTAAATAAAGTTACCATTGCATAATCCTGTCTTATTTTGCAGCTTACTAAACTTTTAGGAACACATACATTTGCATAATTAATGTAATTATGCATTACATGGAAAATAGTTATTTCTGTCCAGTTCAGTACCTTTGAACTTAGGGTTCCTGCCCAGAGGATGATGACCAGGGACTGAAATTCAACAGTGGATATAGCACATCTATACTCAGACATAAAAAATTAAAGCAATTAATTCAGAGTGTTTAAAAGCCTCTTTAATTTTGAATCAATCTGTGCTACTAAAAGTAGATCATCTTATCTAGATGCCACAGAACAAAATTAGTCTTTCTGGCCATTAAGGCATTATCTTTAAAATTACAGCCACATTCATTCAATGTTCTTTCAGTGACCTGAAAAAGTAAATATACCTGCAAACGACTTAATTTACATTCCATAAATTTGGCAATTTGTTTTCTCTTTACTGAGGCCCCCTTTTACCTGGCTCATGGCTATTTTGCCCTCCTCATCCATCATTACTACCCTCATCAAACTTTATGTTCCTGGAATACCACTTACAGTTGCTTGAATGAAAGTTGCTGCTTTGACTTTTAACTTGCTTTTTTTCTCATCACTCAACTACAGATATTTAATCAGATATTTACTCGCCCTTCTATGATATACTATTGTGTGCACACACGCACGCACACACACACACATGCACACACACATGCACACACACAAAATATAGTTAGGCTTCCACTAACTCTGACCTGATGTGATGAAAGTGATGATTAAAGGGTTATGTCAATGGATTTTCTTATATAATCATTTGTATATATAATGTTTTATTGAATTCACATTGTATGCAAATGTATTAGGTTCAAAGGCAACACCAAGTGAATAAAAAGAAACGGCCCTGTCCTTCAAGGAGTCAGAAACTAGCAAGTCTAAGTAATCACAATGTGAGACGAAAGTAACTTCCACAGAGTAGGTACATACGTCCATGGGTACATAGTGGAAGGGCAGTTAATTCAACAGAGGAACTAGGGAAAACTTCATGGGTGAGTAAGATTTCATGAGTGAGCCAGTTCATCTAAACAACAAAGGAAATACAATTTCAATGAGTATATAAATGAATAAAGAGCATTAGATAGTACTCTTTGGTGGTTCATTTTGCATTGCAAGCAAATATTCAGAGGAATACAAGAACACAGGGTAATATAAAAAGAATTGTGTGACTAGAACTCAGATGCACAAAAAAGATAAATGTGTTAGTTATCATGGATTGTTCTCAAGGAATAGAAGCAAATTGGAGCTAGTTTTCAACATAAAATTGGAAGAGAACTCGGATAAATTTGTCATTAAAAAAACACATGTATCTCACAGAACTCAAAGATGGCGATCTACCAGGGATCACAGGGTGACTGGAGTCAGGACCTAGAAAACTGTCAAGATCTTTTTCAGTCCCTTATGTTGTCTTCTGTCTGCACATCTGATTATTCTAAGTAGATACAAATAATATGGTTTATTGATATCAAGTGTACAACTCAGTGTCATTTTATGTGCACACATACACAAACACATGAAACAACTGAAAGTTAAGGTACAGAACATTTCTAGAACTCAAGAATTTTACCTTGTGCTCGTTCCCAGTTAGTACTTCCCCAGAGGTTATCATTATTTTGAGATCTGTCATCACCTATCTTAAGCTATTCTTTTGGATTGATATACAATAGTTATTGTGCAAATTTAGGGAATACATGTGATATTTTGACACATTTATATAATGTGTAATAATCAAACAGGGTAGTTGGGAATATCCACCACATTACACATTGATCTTTATAGTGAAAACTTTCAAATTATTCTCTACAAGCTATTTTGAAATGTATAATAGATTATTGTTTACTGTAGTCATTCTACTGATTTTTTGAACACTAGGTCTTCTCTCTTTTCTCTAACTGTAATTTTTGTATGCATTACATACAAATTATGGTATGATGATACCATAGTTTCCATGTTACAGTTCTTGCCACAGTGGAGAAAAACTATGATGTCATTGGTAACCAAGTATAATATTCTGGAAGATTCTTGTAATCCCATCATGGGTCAAGTGTACATCCTTGGCCTAATGGCCAAAGTGCAATACATACACTGACTTATATTCTTATGTATATTACCATAGACATTTCACGCATTAGGGAATGAAAAGGTCTAATGGGTTCAGAAACTCAGGCAAGTTCATAAATCAAATAATTAGGTCACTAGTTCTATTAGGACTCATATGCAGTAGCACAATAATCACACTCAGAAGCCTATAACATTAACCATTATGTTATACTCTTATTGCTTCACAGACCTGAACCACTGACTGCCTGAGGGGAGAGCAGAGACTGTGTAAAAGTGATTTCTAGCATAGCTAGAGCAAGTTCATACCCCCATTCTTTTCATTAATTCTTTTAGGACTGCAATTCTCAGTCCTTTCATGTGGATGAAGTCTCAAGCCTAATGGTAAAAGTTACAAGAATTGAGTAGTGTAGTTTGGGGCAGTAATTTTACTGTTTCTTCTAGTAAGCACATTAAAATATAAAATAGCAAATTCAGACTGTTTAAAACTCTTTTGGAAAAAACAAGCTATTCATATCAGGGATAAGTTAAGGAGATGCTCTATCATATAAAGAGGCTTACTTAGTATACACAAGAAGCTGTATTCCTGAAATAGGGTTAGAGACTCTACACATCAATTAGTACCTTCAAGTAGTTAAGAGTAAGAGGAAAATTCCAGCACAAATAGTAAAAGGAATGAAAAAAAGGCACCTTCTTTTTATGGTGAAAACAGTCTTAGATTTTCATATGCTCAGAAATGAAAAACAGAGTACACGTACAGCCAAAAAGGAAAGAATTCTGCATCATTAAAAACAACGAATATAAGATTCAAGAAGAACAAACTTTTGGACATAAATGCTGCTGTAAACAGGGAAAATGGTATAAAATATCTTTTTTCTATTTTTAATGATATTCAGAACTAAAACACACAGATCCTTCTGGAAATAATAGGCCCACTCATTTCTATTTATATCTGTTCACATGTGAAAAAGTGTAATGTGTCTTTTTGCCTTTTAGCAGTTGGCATTTTCTTCATAAGACAAAAGATAGGCTTGCTAAGCGGAAAATATGGGTAGGGTGTTCTCACTCCAGTTATAACTTCATGATACATTCTCTCTCCTTTCATCTGTGTCTTTGATTACCTCCACCAGTCTTGGTTTTTGGTATCATTATGAATTTTCATCCTTTCTGAGATTTTTCAGTAACTTAATTGAGGAATTAGAAAACTGAAACCTCTATACTATATAAGAAGTTCTATGAGTGCTATAGTTTATAATTTCAAAAATCAATGAAATCTTGGATGGTGTCAAAGACTGACATGTAAACATGAACACGGGAGGCAGAATTTTGTGGAAGTGAAGTTTGTTAAAGTTGAAAAAGTTAAGGCCAGGCATGGTGGCTCATGCATGTAATCCCAGCACTTTGGGAGGCCGAGGCAGGCAGATCACCTGAGGTTAGGAGTTCAAGACGAGCCTGGACAATATGGTGAAACCCCATCTCTACTAAAAATACAAAACTTTCCTGGGTGTGGTGACGAGTGCCTGTAATCCCAGCTACTATGGAGGCTGACACAGGAGAATTGCTTGAACCTGGGAGGTGGAGGTTGCAGTGAGCCGAGATCATGCCATTGCACTCCAGCCTGGGCAACAAGTGCAAAACTCCATCTCAAAAAAAAAAAGAAGTTGAAAGTTAGGGATATGTGGCATAAAAGTTAGAAGATTACTGTGCAGAAGCTCTTGCACAGCAAAAGAAACTGCCATCAGAGTGAACAGGCAACCTACACAATGGGAGAAAATTTTTGCAATCTACTCATCTGACAAAGGGCTAATGTCCAGAATCTACAAAGAACTCAAACAAATATACAAGAAAAAAATAACCCCATCAAAAAGTGGGGAAAGGATATGAACAGACATTTCTCAAAAGAAGACATTCATACAGCCAACAGACACATGAAAAAATGCTCATCATCACTCGCCATCAGAGAAATGCAAATCAAAACCACAATGAGATACCATCTCACACCAGTTAGAATGGCAATCATTAAAAACTCAGGAAACAACAGGTGTTGGAGAGGATGTGGAGAAATAGGAACACTTTTACACTGTTGGTGGGATTGTAAACTAGTTCAACCATTATGGAAAACAGTATGGCAATTCCTCAAGGATCTAGAACTAGATGTACCATATGACCCAGCCATCCCATTACTGGGTATATACCCAAAGGATCATAAATCATGCTACTATAAAGACACATGCACATGTATGTTTATTGCGGCACTATTCACAATAGCAAAGACTTGGAATCAACCCAAATGTCCATCAGTGACAGACTGGATTAAGAAAATGTGGCACATATACACCATGGAATACCATGCAACCATAAAAAAGGATGAGTTTGCGTCCTTTGTAGGGACATGGATGCAGCTGGAAACCATCATTCTTAGCAAACTATCACAAGAACAGAAAACCAAACACTGCATGTTCTCACTCATAGGTGGGAACTGAACAATGAGCTCACTTGGACTCGGGAAGGGGAACATCACACACCAAGGCCTATCATGGGGAGGGGGGAGGGGAGAGGGATTGCATTGGGAGTTATACCTGATATAAATGATGAATAGATGGGTGCTGACGAGTTGATGGGTGCAGCACACCAACATGGCACAAGTATACATATGTAACAAACCTACACGTTATGCACATGTACCCCAGAACTTAAAGTATAATAATAATAAAAAAAAAGTTAAAAAAAAAGTTAGAAGATTAATCTTCATAGCTATAGAAGTCCCATAAGTCATGACAGGTGTCGGGATGAAGCACTGGTGAATAGCAGATAATAACTAGATAATATTTCTTAGAGGAGGCAGTTTTTATAATCACATGTTATAACTGCAAAAAAAAAAAAAGATTTACGTGAAAACAAGTTTGTGTGTAATGGGCTATATATAGTAGTAAGAGCTGAGAATAAGCATTGTCAGGGTGATAGCCAGTGGTCCATAAAATGGTGTATTAGTCAAGGTTCTTTAGAGGGACAGAACTAATAGGATAGATGTATATATGAATGAGAGTTTATTGAGAACTACTGACTCACACAATCACAAAGTGAAGTCCCACAATAGGCCATCTGCAAGCTGAGGAGCAAGGAAGCCAGTTCAAGTCCCAAAACCTCAAAAGTAGGGAAGCCAACAGTGCAGCCTTCAATCTGTGGCCACAGACCCAAGAGACCTTGGAAAATCACTAGTGTAAGTCCAAGAGTCCAAAAGCTGAATAACTTGGAGTCCAGTGTTTGAGGGTAGGAAGCATTCAGCACAGAAGAAAGATGAAGGCTGGAGGACTCAGCAAGTCTAGTCCTTCCATGTTCCTCTGCCTGCTTTTATTGTAGTCACACTGGCATCTGATTAGATGGTGCCCACCCAGATCAAGAGTGGGTCTTCTTCTCCCAGTCCACTGACTCGAATGTTAGTCTCCTTTGGCAACACCCTCATGGACACACCCAGGATCAGTACTTTGCATCCTTCAATCAAGTTGACACTCAATATTAACTACCACAAACAGGAAAATCATTCACTCCTTTAGAAGCATCTTTAAATAAAAGGCTTTCCTTGTGGCAGAGTCTAATTAAGACGATAAAACAAATACTTCAGTGAAACGTTAATTTGTATTTATGCTGGATGGAGGTTCCCAAAGGCATGACAAAAAGTCTTGTGATGGTGAATGCATTTCCTAAAAATTTGATGAAAACCAATGCCATGTCAGAAAATCTAAATTTGGCAAGTTCTATAAGCTTTAAGTATTCAGTGCTGAACACAAGGGCAAAGTACCTGTACTCATGGAGCTTAGCAGAAGTCATATATATACCTAAAATTGTGCCTGTTTAAAGAGCATGAAATGGTATGTGCTTATTTTCTGTAATATCTTTTTATGACAGCATTTTAAAGGACTATATTAATCTCAGTAATATCTACATTGTGAGCTTCCCTTAATAAAAAAGGCCCCTAAAAATGTGTAAGTCAGTTTAGATAACCAATACATGTAGATACCAGGTAAACAACATTATTAAAGAACCTTCAACATTAGATATTAGAAGTCCAAATTCATGAGCTCCTGTGAGCTCTATTTTTTTTCTAAAACAAATGCTTCCACAGGTAATTGCAAAAGAAAAAATAAAATATATATATATATAGTACTCACATTTCTGGATTACACTTTTTCTCATAGACACTATCTCCCAAAGGATAATGAGATAATTATATTGTCCTGAAAGTTGCTATATTCAAAAACATCATATTGAGAACCACATACAGAAAACAACAAAGCAAGCTCTCATTTGACCCATGCTGGGTGGTAATATGGGCAATTCACCTGATTCACTTGGCCTACTTGGCAGATCAAATAGGCCAATTTTGTATTATCCTTGAATACCAATTATCCCTCCTAAAACTGTCTATGAGTTTTTTGTTTTGTTTTGTTCTTCTTTAATGATGGGTCTCAAACAAAAAAGTGGTATATGTAGGATATAAGAAAACCTAGTTTTGGTTTCCTTGATGTTGACTAAATATTATCCTCAATGTTGACTAAATATTTTACAACCATGAAAGAAAACCATTAGTTTTCCCTTTTTGCTGAAATAGGCTTAATGAAAACCTGGTATCCACAACATAGTTACTTTGTTATTCCATGATTTCCCCTATTTTTTAAACTTTTTACTAACACTTATTTACAGGAAATTTATGTAATTGCTACAGATAGAAATTTGTTTTCTTAATTCATTAATATGAGAAGTTATAGGAAAAGACAAATATAATTAGAAAATAATGGAATAGTAAATGTTAACCTGGGTATGAAGATGTTTCTTACCAACTATGTTACATACATCAGGATTATAAGTAAAAAAATACCAACTATAGGGAGAAAACATGATATTATCCTTGAAAATATCTGTAAATTATAATTGAGTTAATATTTCCTCTTACCTGACTTTCTCAGTGAACTCATTGTTTTTTTGTTGTTCATTGTTGTTAATCTTTATTATTGTTGGCCAATACATTAATAATTTCTTTATACTTCGGTGTTGCAGGGCAACCTGGTGAGTTTCATGGCATGGAACTAACGCTTAGCAAATTCACTTGCAAAGCATTCAATACAAATTCCGCACACCAAACATAGTATCTCTGGGTCTGAACCACTGCATAACTAACTTGCAACACTGTCAGTGCCCATTTATGGGAACTAAGAATCCTAACAACTTGTCGGTGATTGTACTTGTCAGCAGCACCTATAAGTTGAATGTAAGTTTTGAAGGACTGCATATGTCAAAGGCAAATTAGCAGCTGTTCGAATGGGGATAGAATTTTAATATAACATCTGCAAAACAGCTTTACATCTCTAGAATCAGCTTTTCTCACCAAAGAGCTTTCAGTTCACTTCATGGAGAAACTGTTCACTCCATATGTCTTATACAGTGTTTCATATTCTCTATAGTAGCAACTATTTTAACTAATACAGCTTGGCTCAAAATCTTTGTGTGGCTGAGATTTGTCCATCTCCTTTATACTCCTTTTGACTTAACCCTCAAGGTCGGTGTAATGTTTTCCTAATTCAAACAATCACCTTATAGTTTCACATTAGTCTCATATCTGTATTGCCCTGGATGATTGAACAATCTATGACTAGTTTTTCAATCTTTATCCAATGTATTTTTAAAAGATCATTTCTGTTGTGCTACATTATCTTCTCAGTTAATGTTCCTTAGAATTCTGAGAAAATGATGGCTTAGTAATAGAAGGTGTCCAAGCCTTGTCACAATAAAACAAAAAATGAGAAGAGAAAGCTTTCACAATTAGGAAACTCTTGCATAAACATAAAGTGTCATCCACATACCACAAACAAAAACACTTTTTTGTTCTTACAGAGCAAAGTTGAATAAAAAGATGTCAGTTAAGAAAACAAGCCCCAGGCTGACAGAGCAGTTCTGAATTATGACAAATTATTTAAATATCTTTAAAATAAATGAATAGAAATAGAGGATAGATGGAAAGCCTAGCCTATAAACAGAGGGCAAGCATGGAGCCACATGTAAAGAAAGCTTAGAGGTCATGAGCATTTTTTTAATTTGGATTGTCAAAGTGTGTTTAAATCATATCAAGAAAAACTGGCCACCTTTGTGAATTAATGGAAAAGTTCTTTAGATAAATGGACAAAAGTCTGGAAGTGATAGAGATGGAAGATTTCCGTTGCAGCAGCAATTGACCCAGCTGACCATGAATGAGACTTTGGAGGTTGCATGGTGTTAAACCAACATGTGCAGCAACAGTGCTCAGAAACCTGTGGACTGTGTTCCTCTTCCCTGACGTGCTTTCTCCCGGAATTTCTGAATCTTACCTCAACTTGGGCAATCGCTTCTCTGAATCTGAAGGGCAGCCCCTATAGAAATGTAGACTATGCCTTTGACTACACCAAGAAAGAAACTTGAGATGAAATGAATGTCATTCCACTCCATGAGTTACTGAACCCGTTGAGAACACACATGTGATCTATGGAACAGGGAATGCGAGTGAACTAGAGAACATGCTGCTTTCAGGATGAAGGGTGAAATAACGAAATCATGGCCAAAGATAAAGAGCACATAATTGATAGAAGGGAAATGGTGATCAAACATACAGGACAATCATTCTTTGTCACCACTTTGGCTGCCCAAAGGACCATGAAGCGACGTCTACAATGATTAATCTCAAAGTACTCCTCCCTTCCTTGTTTGAGAATCATTCCCTGGCAGCCTTGATTAATAAAGGGAGAATAATATATTCCTCAGGTGGTGATATTGAAGTATCTTAGAATTATGGCAGGAGTTAGAATGAAAAGAAAATTAGAGGTTTCAAAATTGAAATGAATTTAGGTAAGGACCTAGAAATAGAAGATAACAAAAGAGCAAAGGAGGAAAAAAGACAAAGCAAACTGGCATGAGCTTCACTGAAGAAATTATTTTTTTAAATATTTTGGAAGCAGCAACACTTAATTACCAAAATATTAACAGCTCCTGTTGCTTCAGAAAGAGCTTCCAATGGAGGAAGACTTTAAAAATAGTACTGAGGGGAGAGCCAGTTTTCAGACAGAGCAGTTATTCTGAAATCTAGATGCATATTTAATCACATGAAAGAATTCTTGTAATATGCTTATACAGTCAGTAGTCTTTGGTTTAACCCAAGCATTGGTAATGCAGAATCATTTCAAATAAGGAGGTGAAATAAAGAAAAGAAGTAGAGAAGGTAAGTTTGCTGATTATAGACAAGAATAACTGGAAGCACTTTGAGGGAGACAGAGAAGACAAACCAACATTGGCCAGAGCCAGGACGGAGCAATGGGAAGAAACCAACATTGGCCAGAGCCAGGACGGAGCAATGGGAAGAAACCAACATTGGCCAGAGCCAGGACGGAGCAATGGGAGCAAAAAAGGGCAAAGCTGCAAGGGGAGTTTATTGGTCTTCTATTGTGTGATAAACGACCACAAACTTAGTAACTTAAAACAACACAATTATCATACAGTTTTGTTTTTCGGAAGTCTAGCACAAGTATCACTGGGCTAAAGTCAAGGTATCAGCAGACTAAGTTGTCTCCTGGAGACTCTAGTAAAGAACCTTTCCTTGACTTTTCTAGCTTCTGGAGACTGTGTACATTCCTTAGCACATACACACATCTTCCTTCTTCAAAGCCCACAACATTGAGTCTCACTATAGCTCTTTATCAAAAGATTTTTTAAAAAGAGCTTTATTAAGATTTCAGTTACATACCATGTAATTCACACATTTAAATATATGATTCCTTGTGTTTAGTATATCCACGTTGTTGTGACACCATCACCACAATTTAATTTTTTATTTTTTAATTTTAATTTTTGTGAGTACAGAGTAATTTTATATATTCATAGGGTACATAAGATATTTTGGTACAGGCATACAATGTGTAATAATCACATCGTAAATGTGATATCCATTACCTCAAGCATTTATCCTTAGTGTTACAAAAAATGCAATAATCTTTTCATGATTTTAAAATGTACAATAAATTATTGTTGGCTGTAGTCATTCTGTCGTGCTATCAAATACTAGATCTTATTCTAACCATATTTTTGTACCCATTAACCATCTCAACTGTCCCCTACCTTCCCCACTCCTCACTACCCTTCTCAGCTTATGGTAATCATCATCCTACTCTTTATCTCCATGATTTCAATTGCTTAGAATTTTTTAGCTCCCACAAATAAGTGAGAACATGTGAGGTTTATATTGCTGTGCCTGGCTTATTTCACTTAACCTAACAACTTCTAGTTCTATCCATGTTGTTGCATATGACAGGATCTCATTCTTTTTTATGGCCGAATAGTACTACACTATGTATATGTACCATTTTCCTTATCCATTCATCTGCTGATAAACACTTAGCTTCCTTCCAAATCTTGGTTATTGTGAATAGTGCTGCAGTAAACATGGGAGTACCGTTATCTCTTCAATACAATGATTTCCTTTCTTTTGAGTATATACTTAGCAGTGGGATTGCTGGATCATATGTATCTATTTTTAGTTTTTTTTTTTTTTTTTTAAGAACCTCCAAACTCTTCTCCATAATGGTTTTACTAATTTATGTTCTCACCAACAGTGTATGAGAGTTCACTTTTGGTAAGCTGTATGTGTCTAGGAATTTATCCATTTTTTCTAGGTAGTCCAATATATTGGCAAATAGTTGCTCATAGTCACTAATGATCCTTTGAATTACTGTGGAATCAATTGTAATGCCTCCTTTTTCATCTTTGATTTTATTTAGTTCGCTTTTCTTCTTAGTCAAGCTAAAGGTTTGTCAATTTTATTTATTTTTTCAAAGTAACCACTTCTTTTTTTTTCATTTCAATTTCATTTATTTCTGCTCTGATCTTCATTACATTTTTTGCTCTATCAATCTTGGATTTGGTTTGCTCTTGCTATTTAAGTTATGTACTATGCAGCATTACTTTGTTTATTTGAAGTTTTTCTGCTTTTTTGATGTAGGTGCTTATTGCTATAAACTTTCCTCTTACTGATGCTTTCGCTATATTACAAAGATATCAGTAAGTCGTGTTTATATTTTCATTTGTTTTGATAAATTAATTTCTTAATTTCTTCATTGACTCATTTGTCATTCAGGACCTACCACTGATGTTCACTCAAGGCCTAAGGGGTCTTCAACCTGCTTTGGTGAATGTGGCCAGTCCCAAGCCTTTCCTTTCAGGACAGTAGGCTCCCCTGTGGCCCAGGGTAAGTGTGAAACGGCCATCCAGGAGCCAAGGCCTGGAATCAGGGACCCCAGAAGCCTTCTTTTTGCTCTATTCCACTGTAACCAACTTGGTACCCAAGCCGATTTGCGGTTCTTATGAAGGTGCTTTCTTGCGTAGATGTTCAATTTGGTGTTCTCGTTGGGGAGATGATAGCTGCAGGTTCCTATTCAGCCATCTTGCTCTGATTCCTTCTCTATAGTTCTTTGCATCAATTTCTCTCTCTTCCTTCATCTTCCTCTTATACCTTAAAGCCCCTTGTGTTTACACTGGGCCCACCCACATAATCCAGAATAGTATCCCTATTTTAAGGTCATTTCATTTGATTAGTAATTTTAGCTCTATCTGCAAGCTCAATTCCTCTTTGTCATTTATTCTTATATATGCACTAAATCTGGTTGAGTGCCCCAAGTAGTGTGGGTCTCAAAGCTCACAGTGCCTCATGACATGGGCAGATCTGGTGAAGAGGTGAATTGGTGAGATAATGAGTAATTGATTGGGCAAATGGAGATGTAGAAATAGGGGGAATTGCCAGTAAAATAGTTGAAGGCAAAAGGGAAAATCAGAGACTGGAATCCTGGAACATAGCAATTGTTATGGAGTTTGAGGAATAAAGTATATTCAAGGAAATAAAAGATTAAAATATAGAAAAGAAAATATCTTTATAAAATAGCCTCAAGGTTAGAAATACTTTCAAAAATGTCTCAACTGTTGGGACAGGCAAGGCAAAATTACACATGCTCCTTACCCTGACATTCTCCTCTGCATTTATAAAGTACATGTGATATGGTTTGGGTCTGGAACCCCGTCAAATCTCACAGTGAATTGTAATCCCTAATGTTGGAGGTGGGGCCTAGTGGTGGGTGGTTCGATGATGGGGGCAGATCCTTCGTGAATGTTTTAGCACCATCCCCTTGGTGCCGTTCTCATGATCGTGAGTTCTTGCCAAATCTAGTGTTTTAAAAAGTGTGTAGCACCTCCCCGCCCTTCCTCCTGTTTCAACCATGTAAGATGCCTTGCTCCCACTTCGCCCTCTGCCATGACTGGAAGCTTCCTGAGGCCTCCTCAGAAACAGAAGCCACTGTGCTTCCAGTATAGCCTGCAGAATAATGAGCCAATTAAATCTCTCTTCTTTATAAACTACCCAGTCTCAGGTATTTTTATTATTATTAATTGGGACAGAGTTTTGCTCTTGTTGCCTGGGCTGAATTGCAATGGCATGATCTCAGCTGACTGCAGCCTCCATCTCCTGGGTTCGAGCAATTCTCCTGCCTCAGCCTCCTGAGTAGCTGGGATTATGGGCGGCCACCACCACGCCCAGATAATTTTTTGTATTTTTAGTAGAGACAGGCTTTCACCATGTTGGCCAGGCTGGTCCTCAACTAATGTCCTCAAGTGATCCGCCCACCTTGGCCTCCCAAAGTACTGGGATTACAAGCATGAGCCACCATGCCCAGCCAGGTATTTCTTTATAGCAATGAGAGAACACACTAACACAACATTGTTAGGTAACTGATGAATATTATATTTTTGAGTCATTAATGGTCATATGTTTTTTACTTAATTCAGTTTCTTTGCCCTGAATACTATTTTAATGGTCATTGATTAGTAACCACTAAATAGCGTCTTTAATTTTTACATTGCACAAATACAATGTATAAGTATGTTGCCATTCAATTGAAGTTTCAAGTGGAATGTTCCCCTTTTTAGAAGTAAATTGATTAGCGTGATAATTATTATATCCCACTGTAGCACTTGAGTGATGGCTATAGTAGAAATACTCCTTATATTATTTTTTAAAGTATTTTGAAGGGTCAGAACAAAAAAAGTTGTATTGTTCAATGTATTTCATTAACCATTTTTTTCTTTTGACTTACTAAGTTAGGCTGATTTGTCAGTTAGAAGGTCATAGATCCCAAATTAGTCGATTTTCAGCCACTCACAAGACAGATTATCCTGGGTGGGCATGAAATCATTAGATGAACCATTAAAAGAGAATAGGTTCTTCCTGAAGAAAGAAATTCACAAGAAATTTTATCTTGCTGGCCTTGAAGAAGCCAGTTTCCACACTGTGAATTGCCTGTAGAAAGACCATGTGACAAGGTTGCTAAGGGCATCTCCTAGAAATTGACAGCAGTCTCTGGCAGCCACAAAAAAAACAGGGGCACTAGTACAACAAAAACAAGAAACTGAATAATGCCAACTTGAGAGAGCGTGGAAGTGGACCTTTCTCTAGTTGTGTCCAGATGAGGATACAGCTGGCTGATACCTTGATTTCAGTCTTGTGAGTCCCTGAATAAATGGTTTGTTAAGGCCCCTAGAAAGTTGCCCGATGCCCAGTGAAATTCTCTTATCCATTCAAGTACCATGTCAGTCAACTTTTAGCCACAGACACATCTTGCCAAAGTCCAGTCTCAAAATTCTCCCCATTACTTCTCCTCATAAGAACAAATGAAAATGAACATAGCCTCTAATTTTCCATAACTCAAGCACCCAAAACCCTATACAGGTTGCTCTTCTAAGCAAAGAGTGGAGAATTTCCAACCCATAGTCTTTGCTGCAACACTTTGCAAGAAAAGAAAAATCATATTTTACTCTCAAAACAAAATTTTATTTTACAAATTGGTCTAAGTTAACTAGTCTGAAATTACTAGAAGCATACTTGTAGGATTTTCACCAAGAATGCATATCCCTCTCTTAATTACTATAAGTAAACATGTGTGTATACATATACACTTATATGCATATATATGGCATTGTAGAAATTTATTTATGTGCATATGTGTGTGTATATGTATATACACATATATATATGTGCATGCACATACACACACACGGCATTGTAGCAATGTGTTACACTGACAAAAATAAGCCAAAAAGCTGTGTATTGCCTATCCATGGTCCGTGGCCTTACACAAGTTGTTGCTATCTGGCATTTCTATTGGCTGCTGATCTGGCTCCTCATTTGTACAGCTTAGGCCCTTCCCCTGCTCACTGACTCCTCCAGGATCTGGCTCAGATTTCTCCAATAGATATAACCTGTTAAAATAAAACCCTGGCAAGAAAGAAGATAACAATGTATGTTATGCAAAGTGATATATCTCCTCACTAATTTAAATGCTTCCATTTTAGAAAAGAATTTTGACTGCAATTCCACATAATAAAAAGACAGTATTTTTTTCCAAAAACAAAAAATTAACTTTCTTCAAAGATAAATCAGAAAACATCTGTGACAATTTAAAGTAATAATTTGTAGCCATTTTTATTTATATAGGTGGCAAATATTAAACTACAACATCAATGACAATATTACATTAAAAGTCTGATAGAGCTAGAGTGGTTTTTTAGTTCAAAAACTGAGACTGAAGTATTAGGGAAAGCCTTGCATTTCTTCATTACAATGTACCATAATTTCATCATATTATAGATAAAACAAATCATTTATAGAACCTAGGTGTGTGTATATCTTTATAATTTGCATAACTGCAGTAAATGTTCTGTGTGTGTAATTATATTTAATGAGCTCAACTGGATTTGATATATAGCATCAGCTAACACCCAAAAGATTAGCAGGGGTTAGCAATGAAAGTAAAAAGGTGGCTTACCTAGCTTAGAGTCTGTGATAATTCCAATTATGAGTTTTAGTTGCCTAATTTTACCATTGAATTATCTACTCTGTTTTGAAACTTTTATCTCCTTTACCCTGTCCCCAGGTTCCTGTGGACATGTCCTTGTCTCCCTATCCTCATAGTATTCACTTGCCCATGAGTTGCAAATCAAATGCCTCTGGAATGAGGCAGGGAACTGTCTTGTGTAAAGTAATCCAGATGTTGAAAGCTAGAAAGTGTGAAGGGCTGTGTTAAATTGAACAATGCATTGTCAGACAAAATGTATATAAATGCAAAATTCTTAAAACACTTTGTAACCAAAGAAAACATATCTGAAGGATGGATTCAGCCAAAGGATGCTAACTTGCACCTACTGTCACAAATCACTAGTTTATATGTTTGGAGGAGTCAAGTAATTCTTTGAGATTATAATGAAAGACGGTTTTCCCTGTGGATTTTGTTTTACTTTTAAGTTCCAGGGTACATGTGCAGGATGTGCAGTTTTGTTACATAGGTAAATGTGTGCCATGGTGGTTTGCTGTACCTATCCACCCATATCCTAGGTATTAAGCCTGGCATGAATTAGCTATTTTTCCTGATGCACTCCCCACATAAGCCCCAGTGTGTGTTGTTGCCCCTACCATGTCTGTGTGTTCTTATTCAGCTACCACCTACAATCGGGAACATGCAGTGTTTGGTTCTCTGTTCCCACATTAGTTTTCTGAGGATAATGGCTTCTAGCTTCCTCCACATCCCTGCAAAGAACATGATCCTGTTCCTTTTTATGGCTGTACAGTATTCCATGATGTATACGTGCCATATTTTCTTTATGCAGTCTATCACTGATGGGCATTTGGGTTGATTTCATGTCTTTGCTATTGTCAACAGTGCTGCAATGAACATACATGTGCTTGTATACTTACAATAGAATGATTTATATTCATTTGGGTATACACCCAACAATATGATTGCTGGGTCAAATGTTATTTCCAGTTCTAAATCTTTGAGGAATCGCCACACTGTCTTCCAGAATGGTTGAACTAGTTTACATTCCCATCAACAGTGTAAAAGTGTTCCTATTTCTCTGCAACCTTGCCAGCATCTGTTGTTTCTTGACTTTTTAATAATTGCCATTCTGACTGGTGTGACATGGTATCTCATTGTGGTTTTGCTTTACATTTCTGTAATGATCAGTGATGTTGAGCTTTCTGTCATATGTTTCTTGGCCGCATGTTTGTCTCCTTTTGAGAAGTGTCTGTTCTTGTCCTTTGCCCACTTTTTAATGGGGTTGATTTGTTTTCTCTTGTAAATTGGCTTAAGTTCCTTGTACATTCTGTATATTAGACCTTTGTCAGATGGATAGATTTCAAAAACTTTCTCCCATTCTATAGGTTGTCTGTTTCCTCTGATAATTTATTGCTGTGCAAAATCAATGTGCAGAAATCACAAGCATTCCTATGCACCAAAAACAGACAAGCAGAGAGCCAAATCATGAATGAACTCTCATTCACAACTGCCACAAAGAGAATAAAATATCTAGGAATACAGCAACACGGGAAGTGAAGAACCCCTTCAAGGAAATCAGAGAATACACAAACATATGGAAAAACTTTCCATGCTTCATAGGAAGAATCAATATCATGAAAATGTCCATACTGCCCAAAGAGATGTATAGATTCAATGTTATTCCCATTAAACTACCATTGGCATTCCTCACAGAATTAGAAGAACCTATTTAAAAATTCATATGGAATCAAAAAAGAGCTCATATAGCCAGTACCATCCTAAGCAAAAGAGCAAAGCTAGAGGCATCACACTACCTGACTTCAAACTATACTACAAGGCTAGAGGAACCAAAACAGCATCGTACTGGTACAAAAACAGGCACATAGACCAATGAAACAAAATAGAGAGTTCAAAAAACCACACATCTACAACTATCTGATCCTTGACAAACCTGACAAAGACAAGCAATGGGGGAAAGGATTCCCTATTTAGTAAATGGTGCTGGGAGAACTGGCTAGCCATATGCAGAAAATTGAAACTAAACCTTTCCTTACACCTTATACAAAAACTCGAGAAATTAAAGACTTGAATATAAAACTCAAAATTATAAAAACCCTAGAAGAAAATCTTAGCAATACCATTCACGACACGGACATAGGCAATGAGTTTTATGTTGAAATTGCCAAAAGCAATTACAACAAAAAGCAAAAATTGACAAATGGAATATAATTAAAGAGTTTCTGCACAGGAAAATAAGTGTTCTGTTTTTATACTATATCTTGGGTAATTTCATTCAAATTCACAGATGCATTTTTCATATATATTTTAGTATTCACAAACATACATATATACATGTATGTGTGTATATGTATGTACAGTGGACCCTTGAACAAAACAGGGATTAGAGAAGCAGACCCCTGCACCATTGAAATTTGCATGTAACTTTTGACTTCCCAAAAACTTACTAGTTGGTTACTGTTGAATAGAAGACTTACCAATAACAAAGTTGATTAACAAATATTTTATGTTATATGCATTATTTATTGTATTCTTACAATAAAGTAAGCTAGAAAAAGAAAATGATAAGAGAAGATACATTTACTATTCATTAAGTGGAAGTGGATGATTACAAAGGTCTTCAACCTTGTGGTCTTCATGTTGAGTAATCTGAGGGAGGTGGCAAAGGCACAAAACAAATCTATGTATGAGTGAACTCACATAGTTCAAACCTATGTTCAAGGAACAACTGTATATATGTGTGTTCAGAAATACACACTTCACTTTGATTGAATAGATGTATATGATTTAAAAATGAAATAGTACTAAACAGGTTATGTTAAAAAAAATTTACTGCTCCCACTTTTCCAAACCCTTTGTCTCTTTACTCAGAAACCACTTTTGATTCAAATTATTTAAATTAGCACTACAGTTTTAAAAAGTATTTGCATTGCTCAATATAATCAAGTATATACTTTTTAATTGTTTTAGTAAATAAAATAGGGATGGATGAGGATTAAACAATCTTACAACTCAACTGTCCCTAACCAGCCTCTCAAAGTATATCACTATTTTTCATTAAACCAAAAAAAAGTTATGTCTCTGTAAATGTGATTCACAGTAAAGCCAACCACAGTACCATATTACATCTCTTCTATAAAAACATTTTAAATGTATTTAACAAAAAATATATATTTATAGCATTTGAAATAAGTTTGCCTTATAGAACAGCTAAATCAAGCTAATTAACATTACCTTACATACTTTTTTTTGCGGTGAGAACAGTTATAATTTATTCTTCTTGATTTTCTAAAGATATAATACATCGTTATTAACTATAGTTACCATGTTGTAAAATGGATCTGTTGAAATTATTCTTCCTAAAACTTTGTATTTTTTTACCGAAATCTGCCCACACCCACCTCACCCTCAGCAGTCCCTAGTAAGCACCATTCTACTATTTCTATGAGTTCAAATTTTTTTGATTCCACACATAAGTGAGAGCATAAAGTATTTGTCTTTCTGTACATGGCTTATTTCTAATAAAGTGTCATACAGGTTCATCCACGTTGTCACAAATGACAGGATTTTCTTTTCTTTTAGGCTGAATAATATTCCATTGTGTATAAATATACCACATTTTAACTATTCACCTGTTGATGGACACTTAAGTTGATTCCATATGATGGCTATTGTGGCTAATGCTTCAATGAACATAGGCATGCAGGTATCTATTTGACATAGCAGTTTCATTTTGTGTACATACCCAGAAGTGAAATTGCCGGATCATACGGTAGTTCTGGTTTTTGGGGGTTTTTTGAAGAAACTTTATATTGTCTTTCATAATGGCTATACTAATTCATATTCCCAATAGTGTGAAAGAGTTCCCTCTACATGTTTACCAAGCGTTACTTTTTTGTATTTTTTGTAATTGCCATCCCAGAAGGTATTAGGTTATATCTTGTTGTGATTTGAATTTGTATCTCCCCAATGATTAGTGATATTGAGCATTTTTCATAAATCTGTTGAACATTTGTAGGTCTTCTTTTCAGAAATGTTTACTCAGAGATCCTCTGTCCATTTTTAATTGGGTTGTTTTCCTGCTATTGAGTTCCTCACATCTTCTGAACATTAACCTCTTACGTGTGCTTAGCAAATACTTTCTTGTATTCTATAGGTTTTTCTCTTCACTCTATTGTTTCCTTTTCTGTGCAAACGTTTTTTCAGTTTGATGAAATCTCACTTGTCTATTCTTTGTCACTTATGCTTTGGGGTCATAGCCAAAAAATTAAGGCCTGGCACAATACCATAGAGCTTTCCCCTATGTTTATTTGTAGTAGTTTTAGACTTTTAGTCTTACATTTAAATCGTTAATCTATTTTGAGTTGATTTTTGGATATAGCATGGGATGAGGGTCTCATTTTATTTTTTACATGTGGATTTTCAGTTTCCCTAACACCGTTTATTGAAGAGACTCCTTTCTCTATTGTGTGTTATTGGCTTGTCAAAAAGAAATGGAATGTAAATGTGTGGTTTTAGTTCTGGGCTATCTAGTCTATTCCATTAGTCTGTGAGTCTGTGTGTTTGTTTTTATGTCAGCATGGGATTGTTTTGATTATTCTAGCTTTTTAGTATATTTTGACATCTGGTAGTATGATGCCTTCAAATTTGTTCTTTTTGTTCAGGATTGCTTTGGCTATTATGGGTCATTTGTAGTTGCATATAAATTTTAAAATTGTTTTTTCTTTTCTATGGAATATGTCATTGAAATTTTGATATGGATTACATGGAATGTTTAAATTACTTGGGTAACAGAAACATTTTAACTGTTAATTCTTGTCTGAACATGCAATATCTTTCCATTTACTTGTCATCTTCAGTTTTTTTCAATGTTTCATAGTTTTCCATGTATAAGTTTTTACTTCCTTGGTCAAACTCACTCCTAAGCATTTTATTTTATATTTGGATGCCATTTTAAATGCAAGAGTTTTCTTGATTTATTTCTTGGATGGTTCATTATACAGAAATGCTACTTTTTGTACATTCACTTTGTATCCTGCAAATTTACTAACTTCATTTATTAGTTCTAACAGTTTTTTTTTTTTTTTTTTTGGTGAAATCTTTAGGATTTTCTATATATAAAAACATGTCATCTGCAAACAAACCATTTACCTTCTTTTCCAATTTAGATTCCTTTTGCTTCTTTCTCTTACCTAATTTATCTGTCTAGGATGTCCAGTACAATGTTGAATAGATGTGGCAGGAGTGGGCACCACCGTCTTATTCCCAATCTTAAAGGAAAAGCTTTCAATATTTTACTGTTGAGCATGATGTAAACTGTGGGTTTGTCTTATGTGATCAATATTGTGCTGAGATAAATTCCTTTTATACCTCATTGGTTAAGAGTTTTTATCAAGAGTGTTCAATTTTGTCAATGCTTTTTCTTCATCTATTGAGATAATCATATAGTTTTTATCCTGCATTCACTTAATGTGGTAAATTAGATTTGTGTATGTTGAATTATCCGTGCATTTCTGGATAAATAGTACTTTATCATAGTGAATGATTTTTTAATGTGCTTTTAAATTTGTTTTGCTAGTATTTTGTTGAGGACTTTTGCATCTATATTCATGAGGAATATTGGCCTGTAATATTCTCTTCCCATAGATATCTGACTTTGGTCAGATCATTTAAATCATTTAAAAAAAATCATTTAAAATGATTTTAAAATTATTTCCTTTAAATGGTCTTGTTCTATGTCCCCACCCAAATCTCATCTTGAGTTGTACTCCCATAATTCCCATGTATTGTGAGAGGGACCCGGTGGGGGATAACTGAATCGTGGGGGAGGTCCCCCATATTGTTCTTGTGGTAGTGAGTAAGTCTCATGAGATCTGATGGTTTTAAAAAGGGTTTCCTCATTCGCTTCTGTCTCAATCTCTCTTGCTGCTGCCATGAAAGAAGTGCCTTTTACCTTCCACTATGATTGTGAGGCCTTCCCAGCCACATCTATTTTTCTTCCCAGTCTCAGGTATGTCTTTATCAGCAGCATGAAAGTGGACTAATACAGTAAATTGGTACCAAAAATGTGGTGCTTCTGAAAATATAGCTGACAATGTGGAGGCAACTTTGGAATTGGGTAACAGGAAGAGTTTGGAACAGTCTGGAGGGCTCAGAAGAGAAAAAATGTGGGAAAGTTTGAAACTTCCTAGAGACTTATGAATGGCTTTCACCAACATTTTGATAATGATATGGACAATGAAATCAGGCTAAGATGGTCTGAGATGGAGATGAGGAACTTGTCGGGAACTGGAGCAAAGGTGACTCTTGTTATGTTTTAGCAAAGAGACTGGCAGCATTATGCCCCTGCCCTAGAGATTTGTGGAATTTTGAACTTGAGAGAGATGATTTAGGGTGTCTGGTAAAATAAATTTCTAAGCAGCAAAGCATTCAAAATATGGCTTGGGTGCTGTTAAAGGCATTCAGTTTTAAAAGGGAAACAGAGCACAAAAGTTCAAAAAAAAAATTGCAGCCTGACAATGTGATAGAAAAGAAAATCCCATTTTCTGAGAGGATATTCAACCTGGCTACAGAAATTTACATAAGTAACAGGAAGC
Organism: Piliocolobus tephrosceles; assembly: GCF_002776525.5. NCBI lineage: Eukaryota > Metazoa > Chordata > Mammalia > Primates > Cercopithecidae > Piliocolobus > Piliocolobus tephrosceles. The sequence goes on from NC_045438.1 coordinate 2,429,708, forward strand.
TGCATGTTAATCACCAAGACAATGGGGAAAATTTATCCAGGACATAGGAGACCTTCACAGCAGCCCCTTTCCTTACAGACCCAGAGGCCTAGGGAAAAAAATGGTGTCATGGGCCAGGCCCAAGGTCCCACTGCTATGTGCAGTCTAGGGACCTGGTGCCATGTGTCCCAGATGATCCATCCGTGACTAAAAGGGTCCAAGGTACAGCTCAGACCATGGCTTCAGAGGATGCAAGCCCCAAGCCTTGGCAGCTTCCATGTGGTGTTGGTCCTGAGCATGCACAAAAGTAAAAAATTAAGGTCTGTGAACCTCTGCCTAGATTTCAGAAGATGTATGGAAACACCTTGATGTCCAGGCAGAAGTTTGTTGCAGGGGTGGGGCTCTCAACCTCTCCTAGAGCAGTGCAGGAGGGAAATATGGGGTGGGCACCCCCACAGAGTCCCCACTGGGGTGCTGCCTAGTGGAGCTGTGAGAAGAGTATACCATCCTCCAAGCTCCAGAATGGTAGGTCTACTGACAGCTTGCATCATGTGCCTGGAAGAACCACATACACTCAACACCTGCCAGTGAAAGCAGCTGGAAAGGAAGCCATACCCTGCAAAGCCACAGGGGCAAAGCTGCCCAAGACCATGGGAACCCACCTCTTGCATCAGCCTGACTCAGATGCAAGACATGGAGTCAAAGGAGGTCATTTTGGAGCTTTAAGATTTGACTGCCCTCCTGGGTTTTGGACTTGCATGGGGCCTGTAACCCCTTTGTTTTGGACGACTTTGGACAATTTCTTACATTTGGAATTGCTGTATTTATCCAATGCCTGTAACCTCATTATATCTAGGATGTAAATAATTTCCTTTTGATTTTACAGGTTCATAGGTGGAAGGGACTTGCCTTGTTTTGGCTAAGACTTTGGATTGTGGACTTTGAGTTAATGCTGAAAAGAGTTTTAAGACTTTAGGGCACTTGTTGGGAAAGCATATTGGTTTTAAAATGTGAGGACATGAGATTTGGCAGGGGCTAGGGGTGGAATAATATGGTTTGTTTCTTTGTCCCCATCCAAATATCTTGAATATAGCCCCCATAAATCCCATGTGTTGTGGGAGGAACCTGGTGGGAGAAAGTTGAATCACCGGGGTGGTTTCTCCCACCCTGTCTCATGGTAGTGAATAAGTCTCATGAGATCTGATGGTTTTACAAGGGATTTCCACTTTTACTTCTGTCTCATTTTCTGTTGCTGCTGCCATGTAAGAAGTGCCTTTTACCTTCCACTATGATTCTGATGCCTCCCCAGGCACTTGGAACTATGACTCCATTAAAGCTATTTTTCTTCCCGGTCTCAGGTACGTCTGTCAGCAGTGTGAAAATTGACTAATACATTCCTCATCTTTAATGTTCAGAAGCATTTGAGAAGACTTGGCATTAATTCTTCTTTCAATATTTGGTAGAGTTCATTAACGAAGTCATCATGCCTTAGGGTTTTCTTTGACGGGAAACTTTGTTACTGATTCAATGTCTTTATGTATTATTGGTCTATTCAGGTTTACTCTTTCATGATTGTGTCTTGGTAGGATATTTATGTCTAGAAAGTTATACATTACTTCGAGGTTATACAGTTTGTTGGTATATAATTGTTTATAACAGTCTCTTAGGATCCTTTGTATTTCTGTGGTATCAGTTGTAACATATCCACCTTCATTTCTGATTTTTAAGTTTCCTCATTTTTCTTAGTCTAGCTAAAGGTTTGTTGATTTTATTTTTTCAAAATACCAACTCTTGGTTTCAGCAATCTTTTTCTAATGTTTTCAAGTCTATTTTTTTATTTTTGCTCAGATTTTTATTTTCTTTCTTCTACTGACTTTGGTCTTAGTGTTCATTTTTCTAGTAACTTGAGAAATAATGTTATGTTGCTTATAATGTTCTTTTTCTGACATAGGCATTTATTGATATAAACTTCTACCTTAAAAGAACTCCTTTTGCTGAATCCCATAAGTTTTGGCATGTTGTGTGTTCACTGTCTCAAGATATTTTTTAATTTCCCTTTTAATTTTATCTTTGAATTATTAAGATCATGACTTTTAAATTTCCATTTATTTGGGAATTTTATGAAATTTCAAAAATTATAGTATCATACCATTATGGTCAAAAAAGATATTAAGTATAATTTTATTTTTTTAAATTGTTAAGGCCTGTTTTGTGGCCTAACATGCAATCTATCCTGAAGACTGTTTCATCTGCCCTTAAGAACACGTATTCTGCTAACGTTGGATGAAATGTTCTATATCCATAAGCTATATATGTCTCCATTGATATGAATATATCCATTAAAAAATCAGAGTTAAACTACACTTTAAAGACACCGAACAGGCACATGGGTATCTGATATCTATATATATCTTTAGTCCCCTTAAAGTATAGTTTTAATCTGATGTTTTCCTGTAGATTCTGTCTGAAGAATAACCATTTTTGGAAGTTGGATAGTGAAGTTTCCTTTTATTTTCTCCAGTCACATCTATTAATATTTGCTTTATAGATTTAGCTCTGATGGTGAGTACATTTGTATTTAGAATTGTTATGTCCTCTTGATAAGTTGACCTCACTGTTATATAGTGACCTTTGTCTTTTACAATTTTTGATTTAATTGTACTACCTTATCTAGTGCAGATACTTCTGCTCTTTTGGTTTCTATTTGCATGAAATCTTTTTTCATTCCTTCACTTTCAGTCTATGTGTGTAATTAAAGATGAGGGGAGAATTTTGTAAGTAGTGTAGAGTTTGGGCTTTTTTACATCTATTTATCTACTTTTTATTGGAGAATTTAATCCATTTATATTCAAGGCAATTATAGATTCACTACTGTCATTTTTTAATTGTTTTAATATTATATAGATCCTTTGTTACTTTCTTTTCTTGATGGCTTCCTTTTGGATTAGATAATCTTCTCTAGTGATATGCTTTGACTCCTTACCCTTTATTTTTGTGTATTTACTATAGGCCTTTGTTTTGTGGTTACCATGATGTTTATATAAAATATTGTATATTTAAAACAAGCTAATTTAAATTGGTAACCTGACTTTGATTGAATTAAAACTGTTTTTACTGTCACATCTTATGTTTGACATCACAATTTATATGTTCTTCTATTGTGTATCCCTTAAAAATTATTATAGCCAGCTGTTATTTTTAGTAGCTTTCTCTTTTAACATTCATACTAAGAATGAAAGCAGTTTATATATCATTACATTATTATAGTATTTTGAATTTGACTTCTTAGTATTACCAGTCATTATTATACTTTCATATTTTTTCATGTTGCTAATTTGCTTTCAGCTTATGGAATTCCATTTATTTCTTGTGTAACCTGATCTAATGGTGATGAATGTGCTGCTAATAAAAACTTATGTTTTATGGGACTCTGGGTAATTTAACTTTCTCACATTTTCCTGTCTTCTGAGCCCTCTAAACTATTCCAACCTCTGCCTGTTACTCACTTCTGAAGTTGCTTCCACATTTTCAGGTATCTTTACAGCAGCGCCCCACTAGCTGGTAGCAATTTACTGTATTAGTCTGTTCTCATGCTGCTAATAAGGACATACCCAAGACTGGGCAATTCATAAAAGAGGTTTAATTGACTCACAGTTCCACATGGCCAGGGAGGCCTCACAATCAAGGTGGATGGTGAAGGAGGAGCAAAGTTGTGTCCTACATGGTGGCAGGCAAGAGAGCTTGAGCGGGGAACTCCCATTCATAAAACCAGATCTCAGCTGGGCACGGTGGCTCATGCCTGTAATCCCAGCACTTTGGGAGGCCGAGGCAGGCAGATCACAAGGTCAGGAGATTGAGACCATCCTGGCAAACAGTGAAACCCCATCTCTATCAAAAATACAAAAAAATTAGCTGGGCGTGGTAGCAGGTGCCTGTAGTCCCAGCTACTCGGGAGGCTGAGGCAGGTGAATGGCATGAACTGAGGGGGGGCGGTGTGCAGAGCTTGCAGTGAGCGGAGATCCTGCCGCTGCACTCCAGCCTGGGTGACACAGCCAGACTGTCTCAAAAAATAAACAAATAACAAAACCAGATCTCATGAGACTTATTTACTACCATGAGAACAGAGAACAGTATGGGGAAAACCACACCCAAAATTCAATTATTTCCACCTGGCCCTGCCCTTGACATGTGGAAATTATTACAATTCAAAGTGAGATTTGGGTGGGGACACAGCCAAACCATATCATAAGCTGACCTTTACTCCAGTTCCCAGTGTTTCTCATCTCCATCTGAGACCTCCTGAACCTAGCCTTCGCTGTTCATACTACCACCAGCATTTTGATCTCTTGGAAATTTCAAATTTTCCCCTCTTCCTGAGCCCTCCTCACTCTTTCAAACTCTGCCCATTACCCACCTGCAAAGTAATTTCCATAGTTACAGATATCTCTATAGCAATGTCCCACTCCTCAGTACCAATTTTCTGTTAGTTCATTCTCACATTGTTATAAAGAAACACCTGAGACTGGGTAATTTATAGAGAAAAGAGGTTTAATTGGGTCACAGTTCTGCAGGCTGTATAGGATGCATGATGCTGACAATCTGCTTGACTTCTAGGGATGCATCAGGAAACTTATAATCATGGCAGAATGTGAAAGGAAAGCAGGCTTGTGAGGAAGGGGAGTGAGGAGAGGTGCCACATACTTTTAAACAACCAGATCTCATGAGAACTCATTCACTAGATAGTACCAAGGAGGAATGGTGCTAAACCATTCATGAGAAACCACACCCAAAATCCAATCACCTCCCACAAGATCCTACCCTCCAACATTGGGGATTACATTTCAACATGAGATTTGGGTGGGGACATAAACTCAAATCATATTACCTTCAATCAACTGAATAAGAAGCAAGCAAAATACGCTCATTTCTCTATCTCTTTAGATTCATTTGGTTGTCTTTTATGAGCAGTTTTAAAACTTAAATATTTCTTTCTCACCTTTTCTCTTGCTCCTATACATTTCAATTTTGGATAGTAATATTAACTTTTAGTGTTTGCTATTGTACTGTAAAATATTTCATTGAATACTATTGCTGTTGCCCCAAATTCATCTCACCTATAGCTGAGTACCTGCAAACCTATTAGATTTTCTAGATCTCAGCTTCCCTGAGCGATTATGGCCACAGGACAGTGATTATGGCCACAGGAAGTATTTTCTTCACTAAAATAGGAAGTGAAGTGTTATATGTAACTTATCCACTTAAAGATGATTGTCTAGGATTTGCTCCTTTTTTTCCCTTCTTAGCTAAAAATGGCTTTAACTGAAGCAACCTTGAAACTCATGTGTCAAGAATTGCAAAGCTTCTCTACTAATCTGGGTCCCTAAGTGACTTCCTACAACACACACACATACTTACCCTAGAATGTTAAAATGAGAGATTAATAAGCTACTGTCTCCATTGACTACTATACTTTTGAATCAGTGTGTAATAGCATTATCCAGCCTTCAGCTGAACTAATATTTTGTTTTTAAATTTTTAATCTGAGATTACTTAAAAAGAAATTTTCTGCTGCTGTTGGATACACCAATATGCTCACTTGGTTAAAAGCGTTGTTCTAATCTGTTATTTTTACTTATACTTTACACTTTTGAAGAAATAAGTTATTGAGAAAGAACTTGTCCAATCACCAACAATGGTTTTGAAATTATCTCAGATTTCATCAACTGTATTTGGTAATCCCATATACCACTAGCATTTCAGTTTAAATCAAATCACACATTTTCCAGAAATATTTGATGTTACAAAAAGCCTTTTCTCTGAATATGGGTCCATGCTTTAGATTTGCAGATTATCTTTATTACATAAACCACATAATCACATATCACATTCAATTTCTATGTTATCTTCCCTTAAAGAGGAATAATATATTAAATGCAGATTTCCCCTGAATGTTTACAATTTATATCCATCCTTTATTTTCTTCTGACCCATACATCACTAAATTTTTTTATTGACTTAATTTTTTTACCAAATCATTCAGTTCATATTTAAAATAAAATGTCTTTCTTTCAAGCTTATGTTTTATTTCTTAATTATTAAATAACAATGACAAATATAATCTGTATAAATATATTTTGGAGCAAACAAAGCTTATCCTTGGTCTCACAATACAATCTGTGATTACAAAAGTATACAGTACATTTGAATTTAATCTTTTGGGAGAACTCTACATGGGATGAAAATTATTTAGTTTATTATACAGGAAAAGAAAATTGCACACTAATTTGGCCAGTTACTGAGACATTACTTAAGAGAAATTCTGAAATATTTAATACTTTAAGAGACATTTATATTTTAAAAGATACTTATACACTTTTTAAGAAGTCTGAGAAAAAAACAGCCAACATTTATAGAGTTCATACTTTGTGACAAGAGGTGTTCTAAGCACCAAATACTATCAAATATATGTCTCACAATAGCATTAACAAAAGACTTAGTAACTCATTTAAATTCATTATGCTATTAGGTAGCACAAGCAAAATTTTAATTTAGTCTGATTCCACAGTTTGACTCTTAAACCTTGAATACTGTAATTTTTTTTAAAAAATCACTTTCTAGAAAATGTGTCAGGATGGAATAAGTAGAATTAAAACTAAAAAGGTTATTTATACCAGAAGCTTGAGGAATATTTCCTAAGGTAAGAAATACTTTTAATGGGGAAGCATGAAGGATAATTCAACTTGGATTATAGAAGCATAATTCAACTTGGACCACCAATATCAGCCAAAGACCTACAGGAATCATCAATATAGCTTGAGTCCTTAGCACTAATCAAGTTTTTGTTTCTTAAAAGTGTAATGGTTGCTGCTGGGCACTGTAATAGGGCTAACAGTGAGTAAATCTCATCTAGGAAATGGGTAAGCAATTTAAAAATATTTATACCTCAGGTAAGATAACTACCATAAACAGTGAATATTTAATCCAAAGTTACAATATAAGGTCAGAAATATCCAAGTTTCATTCATTCCAATAGGAGACAAACTTCATAAGATTCAAATCAAACTGTATGAAATCAAGTTTGCAGACTTTTTTAAAGTTGTGTTTAATACAAGTGGAATAATAAAATACCAGCTTGGCCAAAAGTCCTACCTCTAAGTGTATGTGAGTATATCACTCTATTTGTTCACAGCTTATAAAGAAAAAAACATGGTCATATTTTATATTTTGAAATATATTTTAAATAGCACTAAAGATACTCAGAGGCAAGAGATAATCAATGCATTTGAGGGAGTGAAATAAGACTCCAAAAAATGATCTATTTTTAGTTCATAAGTAGATAGGAGAGCATACGCAAAGGCATAACATGTGAGTAGCTTGAGGTGGTCAAGGGATAGTATGAAGGTTAGTATGGCTAGAACAGAAATTATATAAGAAAAGTGTTTTAAATAAAATTGGTAAATTGAGATCAAATCAAAGGACATGATAGGTAGTAAAATTTTAACTTTATTCTGAGTTCTAATTTTAAGATTTAGTACATACTAATTATAAAATTGGTGTGATTTACTTAAGTTCCCTGTGTCTAACTTTCATAATTAGTAAAATTATATAGACTGTCAATTTTTCCTCAGTTATGTCAGTAAATTACAATCATCTGGGGATTTCTCTGTGAATATTAGTACCCAAGTTTATATACAGAATGTCTTAAACAGTCTCAGGCAAGGTTTTTCAACCTTGACACTGATGACATATTGGGCTGAAAACTCTTAATTGCAGGAAACTCTCCTTTACATTGCAGAATGTTGAGTACCATCCCTGGTTTCTTCTACCTATTAGAGTTTGGTAATATCCACTTGCCCACTTACCCCAAGTCGTGACAACCAAAAATATCTCTAGATTTCCCCTAGAAGTAAAAATCATCCCTTCGCTTTTACTCAGAGTCATAGGTTTGAGGTATACCCTGTATTTATTGTTCATGCTTTGGCATATAGAAATTAGAGCCCATATTTGACACACTGACTTTTTAAAAATATCTTATTGAAGGATAATTTCCATAAAATTAAATCATGCATTTTAATGTACCTTTTTATGAGTCTGACAAATGTATACATCTGTATAACCACTCCCTTCAAATGTAAAATCCGTCAGATCCTGGAATAAATGAAGCAGCTCAATCAGGACCTTATGCTCCTATAGATGAGAATTATAAACTCTGAACAAAATAAAAAACACAATCATCTAAAAACACTGGAAAATGAGCTAAAGCAGAGAGATTCTAGGGTATTTCAAACTTGTAAGTAAGTAGTAGCACAGCACAAATTTTCTATTTTCAGTTTGTAGGCTGAGGACAAAGTCAGTTCTACGTGGGGCCACAAATCTTAGAGAAGCCACAGCAGACTCTTTGGTCTCAAGGTACAAAGAACAGAATTTAGATAACTTGACCCACAGGAAAGTAAAAAAGAATCTAAAAAGAGAGATCCAAAGAGAGGAAGTCACCACTTTTCCACATTAATTTACGCACCTTTCTGCTGACTATTAAATCAACTAACCTTTTAACCGAGATCTAAGCTGTGGTCGAACACCTAACCTCTACAATTTGAATTCAATCAAGTAAATTGCTTGCCAAAACAAAAACATCAATGTGCTTTCAAAATATAAAACAGAATCGAGTCTCTACAACATAGCATTTACCATATTCTAGATTCAATTCAAACTTATCCAACATACAAGTAACCATAATAATGTATTTAATTCTCAAATAAAAGTAATTAAATTAGGCCAAATCCCAAGCTGATACAGATGTTGGAATTAGCAGACAGATTTTATTGCAACTATTATGACTATGAGCTGAAGGAAAATAGCTTACAATAAACATTCAAACTATCAGCAAAGAGGTCAAAACTAAAAAGAAAATTATAGAATGATAATATATTATCTGAAATTCAACATCTATTTGTTTAGCATAAAAGTACAATGGAAAAAAATGAGGAAATAAAGGAACTTGAAGATTGATGGTGGAAATAATCCAGCATGAAGATGAAAGAGGAAAAAAATAAATTAAATATATGAAGAGCTTCAGATACATTTTTGGCACACTAAAAAAGTATACCATATGTACATTTAGAATTCAATTAGGAAAAGGATTAAGAGATGGGGAAAAAGTATATACTGCCTAGGAAATATTTCATATTTGGTGAAAAATAAACACACATACAAATATAAGAAGCTCATGAATCAGAAGCAAGATGTTTTAAATGCCCAGGCTTGGGTATATCATTGTCAAATCGCTAAAATCAAAATGTAATAAAAAGCATCTCAAAACGAATCAGGGAAAACCAAATCGTTATATCCAGGAAAACAACAATGTGGAACTACTGATTTATCATAAGACACTATGAGGATCAACGACAGTTGAGTAAAATCTTCAATGTACTAAGAGAAAAATAAACTACAAATCAAGAACTCTATGCAGAGCTAAACTACCTTTCAACAATGAAAACCAAATAAAGACATGTTCATATAAATGTAAGAGGACGAGGAGAGGGGGAGCAACATGTTGGAGTAGATGTCTCCACAGATTTAACCCACTCCCCAAAAGATACCAATTTAACAACTTTCAACACACACACACACAATCTTCATAAGAACCCACAAATCAGATAAGCACTCATAGTACCTGGTTTTATCTTTACATCAATGAAGGAAGCACTAAAGAGAAAAAGCAGTCTTGAATCCCTGATGCCTCCCCTCCCTGAGTCCCAGCAGGGGCCAGTGACAGCATGGTGCAGAGAGCTTATCTGGGCACCCCAGAGAGGAAGAGTCAAGGAAACTGCTAGGCATTATACTGAATGCTGTCCTGTTAGAGCAGAAAGGAAAACCAGACCAAACTCAACTGATGCCTACCCACAGAGGGAGCATTTAAACCATCACCGATCCCAGTGGTTGGAACTTGAGTTCCTGCAAATGTTGATACTGAGGGCTACAGGGCTGTGTCTCCCAAGAAAATTGAAAGGCAGTGTAGGCCTTAAGGACTGCCACTCTTAGGTTAGTCCTGGTGCTGAACTAGGCCCAGCGATAGAGGACTGGGGTTGCACAAGATACACTGAGACAAGCTGGGGTGGCTAAGGGAACGCTGGTATTCCCTTTCCCCAACCCCATAATGCACAGCTCATGGAGCCAAAAAAGACCCCTTCCACTCTAAGAGAAAGGAGGAAAGAGCAGGAATAAGGAATTGAGAAACCTATCAGGTAAATTTAACAGAGACTGAAATAATTAAAAAGAATCAAGCAGAAATTCTGGAGCTAAACAATGCAATTGGCATACCGACCTTTAATAGCAGAATTGATCAAGCAGAAGAAAGAATTAGCGATCTTGAAGACAAACTATTTGAAAATACAGTGAGAGGAGACAAAAGAATAAAAAATAAAGGTCAATGAAGCATTTCTACAGGATCTCGAAAATAACCTCAAAAGGGCAAATCTAAGAGTCTTTGGGCTTAAAGACTTTGTCTTGCATCTTGGATACCAGCTCAGCCACAGTAGGATAGGACACCAGTCAGAATCACAAAGCCTCTGTTCCAGGACCTAGCTCCTGGATGACATTTCTAGACACACCCTGGGGCAGAAGAGAACCTGCTTCCCTGAAGGAAAGGATCTAGTTCTGGCAGCATTAATCATCTGCTAAGGAAAAGAACCGTGAGCCCTGAATAACCAGCAGCAATATCCAGGTACTATGTTGAGGTGCTTGGGTGAGACTCTGAGACTTGCTATTTTCAGGTGAGATACAGTATGTTACCAACTGTGGTAACTACACAGGGCAAAACTCCCTCTGCTTGAGTAAAGGGGGTTTTGTCTTGCACTTTATGTACCAGCACAGCCACAGGGGGTTAGAGCGCCAGGCAGGCACTTGTACTGATTCCAGGACTTGACTCTTGGATGGCATTTCCCTGGGCCAGAGGGGAGCCCACTTTTCTGAAGGCTAAGTCCCAGTCCAGGCAGCATTCACCATGAACTGACTTAGGAGCCCTTGGGCCTAGAAAAACATGAGCAATAGTCTGGTAGTACTCCTTGTGGCCTTTACAGTAGTGGGTACAGGGTGAGGCTCACTACCTTTGTAAAAGGAAGGGAAGAGAGGGAAGGACTATCTCGTGGTTTGAGTGCCATCTCAGCTACAGTACAGCAGAAGACCAAGTAGACTTCTAAGGTTTTTTATTCTAGTATCTGACTCCTGGAAAGCACCTCCGGACTCGCCTGGGGCCTAGCAGAAATTACTGCCCTGAAGGGAAGGACACAGGCCTGGCTGGTGCCACCTGCTTATTGTAGAGCCCCAGGGCTATGTTGAGTGGACACAGATAGTGACCAGGGAGTGGTTATAGCATCCTTGGGTGAGGACCAGTGCTGTGCTGGCTTCAGGTCTGACCCAACACACTCATAGAGATGGTGGCCACAGGGGTGCTTGTGTCACTCTACTCTCAGCTTAAGGTGGGTCAGAACAGAGAGAAAGACTATTTGGGCGAAAGCATGGAAACAGAATAAGGGTATCTGCCTAAGTAATCCAGAGAATTCTCCCCATTCTTATCCAAGACCTCCAAGGCAGTACCTCTATGAGTCTGCAACAACCACAGTGTTACTGGTCTTGGGGTGCCTCCTAAAGCAGATATAGCTTATATCACAACACTCAAGTTTTCTTGAATACATGGAAAGTCTTTCAAGAGGAATGGGTATAAACAAGCCTAGACTGGTATTGGTGAATACAATAAATACCTAACTCTTCAATGCCCGGACACCAAAGAAATCTGCTAGTATCAACACCATCCAGAAAAAGATAACCTAACCAAATGAACTAAATAAGTCACTGAGGACCAATCAAAGACACAGATATGTGACCTTTCAGATTATTCAAAATAGCTGCATTGAGCAAACAAATAAATTTAAGATGACATAAAGAAGGAATTCAGAAACCTATCAGGTAAATTTAGCAGAGACTGAAATAATTTAAAAGAATCAAGCAGAAATTCTGGAGCTAAACAATGCAATTGGCATACTGACCTTTAATAGCAGAATTGATCAAGCAGAAGAAAGAATTAGCGATCTTGAAGACAAGCTATAGCTATTTGAAAATACAGTGAGAGGAGACAAAATAAAAAAATAATAATCAATGAAGCATTCTATTTCTAGAAAATAGCCTCAAAAGGGCAAATCTAAGAGTCATTGGGCTTAAAGAGGTGGTAGAGAAAGATAGGGGTAGAAAGTTTGTCCAAAGGGATAACAGAGAACTTCCCAAACCTCGAAAAATCTCAATATCCAAGTACAAGGAGATTATAGAACAACAAGCAGATATAACTCAAAGATGACTACCCCAAGACATTTAATAATCAAATTCTGAAAGGTCAGGGATAAAGAAAGGATCCTAAAAGCATCAAGAGAAAAGAAACAACATACATGGAGCGTCTACACCTCTGGCAACAGACTTTTCAGCAGAAATTTTACAGGCCAGGAGAGAGTGGCATAACATGTTTAAAGTGCTGAAGAAGAAAAGTTTTTACCCTAGAATAGTATATCTAGTGAAAATATCTTTCAAACATGGAGAAATACTTTCCTAGATAAACAAAAACTGAGATTTCATCAACATTAGAACTATCCTATAAGAAATGCTAAAGGGAGTACTTCAGTTAGGGAAAAAAAGGATCTTAATGAGCAATAAGTAATTACCTGAAGGTACAAAACTCATTGATAATAGTAAATAAAGACAGAATACTATAACACTGTAACCATGGTGTGTAAACTACTTTTATCCTAAATAGAATGACTGAACAGTGAACCAATAAAACATTGCAACAACTTTTCAAGACATAGTACAGTAAGATATAAACAAAAATAAAATATTTAAAACAAATATACAAGAAAAAAACAACCCCATCCAAAAGTGGGGAAAGGATATGAACAGACATTTCTCAAAAGAAGACATTCATACAGCCAACAGACACATGAAAAAATGCTCATCATCACTCACCATCAGAGAAATGCAAATCAAAACCACAATGAGATACCATCTCACACCAGTTAGAATGGCAATCATTAAAAAATCAGGAAACAATAGGTGTTGGAGAGGATGTGGAGAAATAGGAACACTTTTACACTGTTGGTGGGATTGTAAACTAGTTCAACCATTATGGAAAACAGTATGGCGATTCCTCAAGGATCTAGAACTAGATGTACCATATGACCCAGCCATCC
>NC_045438.1:2447918-2472715 GCF_002776525.5 Piliocolobus tephrosceles
AACCTGCACGTTATGCACATGTACCCTAGAACTTAAAGTATAATAAAAATAAAATAAAATAAAAAATAAAATAAAATAAAATAAAATCATTATCAAAAAAAATATTTAAAAATGGGGAGAGGTTTTTATTAGTTTTGTTTATGCAAATAGTGTAAGTTGTTATCAGGTTAAAATAATGGGCTACAAGGTAGTATTTGCAAGCCTCATGGAAACCTCAAACCAAAAACAAAATGGATACACACACACACACACAAAAACAGTAACTAAATCATGTCATCAGAGAAAATTACCTTCACTATAGGAAGACAGGAAGGAAACAAAGAATAAAGAGAAGACCAGAAAACAAGTAACGAAATGTCAGGAGTAAGTCCTTAATTAATAACGTTAAATGGAAATGGAATAAACTCTCCAATCAAAAGATATAGACTGGAGGAATGGATGAAAAAATAATACTCATTGACCTATTGTCTACAAGGAATATATTTCCTCTATAGAGATACAAATTGACTAAAAATAAAGGAATGAAAAAAGACATTCCATGCCAATGGAAATTTTTAAAAAGCAGAAGTAGCTATACTTATATCAGACAAAATAGATTTCATGACAAATCTGTAAGAGATAAAGCAGCTCACTATATAATGATAAAGAAATCAATTCAGCAAGAAGATTTAACAATTATAAAAATATACACCCAACAACACTGGATGATCCAGATATATAAATCATATTATTAGAGTTAAAGAGAGATAGGTCCCATTAAAATAATAACTGAAGACTTCCACATCCCTCTTTTAGCATGAAATAGATCTTCTAGACAGAAAACCAATGAAGGAAATTTTCTGCACTACAGCCCGAGTGGATCCAATATATATTTATAGAACATTTCATCCAAGAGTTGCAGGATACATTCTTTTCCTCAACACATGGATCATTCTCAAGGATAGACCATATGTTCAGTCACAAAACAATCTTAAAATATTCAGAACATTGAAATGGTATCAATCAACTTCTCTGACCATGGTGGAATAAAACCAGAAACTAATAACAAGAGGAATTTTGGATACTAAATAATATGTTTTTGAATGACCAGTGGATCAATGAGAAAACTAACGAAATTGAAAATTGTCTTGAAACAAATAATGGAAATACAACATATGAAAACCTATGTGATACAGCAAAAACCAGTACTAACAGGGAAGTTTATAGCTGTAAGTGCCTACATCAAAACAGAGGAACGTCAAATGAACAATCTAATAATGTAAATTACATCAAAACAGAGGAACTTCAAATGAACAATCTAATAATGTATCTTGAACTTGAAAAGCACAAGAAAAGAAAACCCAACATTAGTAGCAGAAATAATAAAGATTACAGCAGAAATAAATGAGACTGAAATGGAAAAAAATACAATAGATCAATGAAATAAAAAGTTGGTCTTTTGAAAAAAAAAATTGACAAACCTTTAGCCCAACTAAAAAAAACATGAGACAAGATCCAAATAACATTAGAAATAGAAAATGAGACATTACAAGGGATACTACAGAAACTCCAAGGATCATTAGCAGATACTATGAGCAACTACATGTCAAGAAATTGGAAATCTAGAAGAAATGGACAGGATCTTACACAAATACAGCCTACGAAGATTGAACCAATGGATTTACTGTTGATTCTACAAAACATTTAAAGAACGAATACTAATCCTACTCAAACTATTCTGAATAGAAAGAGGAAATACTCCCAAACTCATGAGGCCACTATTACCCTCATACCAGAATCAAAGACACATCAAAAAAAGAACTGCAAGCCAATATCTCTGCTGAATATTGACGCAAAAATCCTCAATAAAATACTAGCCAACTGAATTTAACAATATATTAGAAAGTTCATTCATCACAACCAAGCTGAATTTCTCCCTGGGATGAAAGGATAGTTAAAATATGCAAATCAACCAGTGTGGTACATCATATATCAATAGAATTAAGAATAAAACCATATGATCATTTCACTTTTATGCTGAAAAAGCATTTGATAAATTCAACATCCATTCATGATATAAACCCTCAAAAAACCAGGGAAAGAAACATACCTCAACATAATAAAAGCCATATATGACAGACCCACAGCTAGTATCATACTGAATGAAAAACTTAAAACCTTTCCTTTAAGATCTGCAACACAACATGGATGCCCACTTTCACCACTGTTATTCAACACAGTAATGGAAGTCCTAGTTGGGGCAATCAGACAAGAGAAAGGAACACAGGGCATCCAAATGGACAAGAAAGAATTCAAACTCTTATTGCAGATAATATGATCTTATATTAAGAAAAACCTAAAGACTCCAAAAGAAACTGCTAGAACTGATACACAAAAACTCAGTGAAGTTACAGGATACAAAAATCAACATACAAAAATCAGTAGCACTTCTGTATGCCAACAGTGAACAATCTGAAAAGTTAAAAAGTAATCCCGGCCGGGCGCGGTGGCTCAAGCCTGTAATCCCAGCACTTTGGGAGGCCAAGACGGGCGGATCACGAGGTCAGGAGATCGAGACCATCCTGGCTAACACGGTGAAACCCCGTCTCTACTAAAAAATACAAAAAACTAGCCGGGCGAGGTGGCGGCGCCTGTAGTCCCAGCTACTCGGGAGGCTGAGGCAGGAGAATGGCGGGAACCCGGGAGGCGGAGCTTGCAGTGAGCTGAGATCCGGCCACTGCACTCCAGCCTGGGTGACAGAGCGAGACCCGTCTCAAAAAAAAAAAAAAAATGTAATCCCATTTACAGTAAGCACAAATAAAAATACCTAGGAATTAACTTAATCAAAGTGGTGAAAGATATGTATAACAAAAAGCTATAAAATACTGAAAAGGAAAAGGACACAAAAAATGGAAAAATATATTCCATGTTCATGGATTAGAGAACCAAGATTGTTAAAATGTCCATACTGCCCAAAGCAATCTACAGAATCAATGCAACTGCTATCAGAATAACAACTAGTGTCTTCACAGAAATAGACAAAACAATCCTAAAATGTATATGGAATTACGAAAGACGCAGAACAGCCAAGACTGTCCTGAGCCAAAAGAACAAAACTGGAGGAATTGCTTTACCCGATTTCAAAACACAACTATAGTGACCAAAGAGCATGGTACTGGCATGGACAAATGGAACAGAATACAGAACCCAAAAATAAATCCACACATCTACAGTGAACTCATTTACCACCAATGTGCCAATAACATATACTGGGGAAAAGAGTCTCTTTAATAAAACAGTGCTGGGAAAACTGGATATCCATATGCAGAAGAATAAAATTAGACCCCTATCTTTTGCCATGCACAAAAATCAAATCAAAGTGGATTAAATACTTAAATGTAAAACTTCAAAGTATAAAACTACTACCAGTAAACATTGGCAAAAATCTCCGAGACATTGGTCTGGGCAAAAAATTCTTGAACAATATCCCAGAAGCATGGGCAACCAAAACAAAAATAGACAAATGGGATCACATCAAGTTAAAAAGCTTCTGCACAGTAAATAATACAGTCCACAAAGTAGAGAGACAACTCACAGAATGGAAGAAAATATTTGCAAACTACCCCTCTGACAAGGGATTAATAACTAGAATATATAAAGATCTCAGGAAACTCTACAGGAAAAAAATCCAATAATCTGATCAAGTAATAAGCAAAGACATGAATAGACATTTTTCAAAAGACATACAAGTGGCAAAGAGGCATATGAAAATGTCCTCAACATCACTGATCAGAGAAATGCAAATTAAAACTACAATGAGAAATCATTTCACCACAGTTAAAATGGCTTATATCCAGAAGACAGGCAATAAATATTGTCAAGGATGTGGAGAAAAGGGAACCCTTGTATGCTATTGGAGGAATGTGAATTTGTACAATTATCACAGAGAAAAGTTTGGAGGTGCCTCAAGAAACTAAAAATAGAGCTACCATATGATCCAGCAATCCCACTGCTGGGTATATACACAAAAGGAAATCAGATATTGAAGAGATATCTGCACTCCCATGTTTGTTGCAGCACTATTTACAATAGCTAAGATTTGGAAGCAACCTAAGTGTCTATCAACAGATGAATGGATAAAGAAAATGTGGTACATAAACACAACAAGAACTATTCAGTCATACGAAGAATGAGATCCTGTTATTTTCAACAACATGATGGAACCGGAGATCATTGTGTTAAGTGAAATAAGCCAGGCACAGAAAGACAAACATCTTTTCTCACTTATGTGTGGGAATTAAATATCAATTGTTGTTTTAAGATAGTGAGTTTGTCATACTTAGTTACAGTACTCATAGTAAGGTTACTCAATATGTAATTACATTTAGAAATCAATAACAGTAATATATCCACAAGGCCACAAAATATTGAAAAATTAAATATGCCTCTAAATTTACATGTGAAAGAAAAAACCCAATGGAAATTAGAAAAGGTTTCAAATTGAATAATAGACATATAAAAACTTGTGTTATACAGCTAAAGAAATATTTCAAGGGAAATTTTCAGCTTTAATGCTTGTATTTCAAAACAAGAAAACTCTGAACTCAGTGATCTAAGGTTTCACCTTAAGAAGCTAAAACAGAAAAAGAATAAGCACAAGTTACTTAAAGGAAAGAATAAGTGAGCAGAAATCAATCAAATATAAAATAAAGAAACAATCAAGAAAATTATCAAAGCCAAAATCTGGCTAATAGAAAAGCTGAAGATAATGAAGAAATATTGAGATATTGATTAATAAAGGAAAAAAGTACAAGATAGCGACATCAGAAATACAATAGGGCTTATCAATATAGACGTTATTGTTGTGATATAACACAATGTATGCCAATGTATTTAACAACATAAGTAAGATGAACAAATTCCTTAAAAAGTACAACTTACCAAGAAGAAAGAGTAGCACAATATAAATCAGTATATCATAATAGCCCTTTATAAGTACATGTGTATATGTGTAGATATATATATATACACAAAGAATGACAGAGACAGACAGGAAGACAGAATATGAAGAACCTTTCCACAAAGAAAACACACTTCACTTGTGAATGCTATCAGATATTTAAGAAAAAAAACAGCAATCTGATACATATTAGAAATTGAGAGAATATAATTCCCATTTATTATAAAGCTAGCGTAATCCTACTACAAAACTTGACAAAAATATAAAAATTGTAATATGTACTCATCCCTCATGAATAGAAACAAGAAAACTATTACTAAGATACAAGCAAATGAAAGTCAGCAATATATAAACAGATATATTATGAAGAAAAGTTAGTGGATGTGCCAAGAATGCAAGATTGTTATAGCATTCAAAAATCTATTAATGTAAATCATTATTACAAAGGAATAAAGGAGAAAAATTGTATGATTAGTTCAAAAGACGCAAAGATTATATATAAAATACCAATTTATAATTTTAAAATTATTAGAAAATTGGTAAATAACATTTAGAGAAAACAGCTGGCATCACATATGAAGGTAAAATATTGAATACTTTCCCACAATAATTGGCCAAACAAGGATGCTCACTTTTACCCCTTCTACTCAGTATCATGCAATGTAGCCATTGCAATAAGAAACAGAGGAAATAGAAGTTAGAGATCTAAAATAAATGAAACTGTCTATTGGTACATAATTTTTATGTAAAATTCCTGTGTAGTATAAAAACTACTAAGCATACATAAATTAATGCTACAGAGTACAATATTAATATACAAAAGTCATTGTATTTTGTATACTGCCAGCAGAAATTGAAGAATAAAATTTGAAAACAAATTGATTTACAATAGGTTCCAAAAAAACATGCTTAACAACAAGGGTAACAAATGACGTGCAATACCTATATTCCAAACACTACATTTTGATAAATGAAATTTAAAAGCTAAATATGTGGATTGACTGCAAGTTTCAACATGGTTAAGATGTCAGTTCTTCAAAAAGTAGATTCAATGCAATCCCAAAAAATATTTTGAAATAATTGACAAACTTTAACATAAAATTTCAACTGTCATTTTAAATTCAGGGGGTACATGTGCAGATTGGTTACATGTATGTATTGCATGATGCTAGGATTTGTGATACAAATGATCCCATTACCTATGTAGTCAGTATACTACCCAAGAGGTAGTTTTTCATCCCTTGCCTGCCTCCTTCTCTACTATTTCCCAGTGTCCGTTATTCCCATCTTTATGTCCATGTGTATCTAATGCTTACTTCCAACTTATGAGTGAAAATATGTGGTATTTGGTTTTTTGTTCCTGAATCAAGTCATTTAGAATAATGGCCTCTGGCTGCATCCATGTTGCTGCAAAGGGACATTATTTTTTTTATGGTTGTATAGTATTCCACGGTGTGTGTGTATATATATGTATATAAATACCTATATGTGTGTGATATAGAGATCACATTTATCTCATGATATATATGTATCACATTATATATACATGGTGTGTATATTATATATACACATACATATAATATACACACACACACATACATATATATCACATTTTCTTTTCAATCCACCATTAATGGCCAACTGGGTTGATTCTTCATCTTTGCTATTGTGAACAGTGCTAGGTTGAACATATATCTTTGGTAGAACAATGTTCCTTTGGGTATATACCCACTAATGGGATTTCTGGGTCGAATTGTAGTTCTATTTTTAAGTCCTTTGAGAAATCTCCAAACTGCTTCCCACAGTGGCTGAACTAATTTACATTCCCTAAATAACCAGAGAACTACAAAAGTATACAGTCCCATCAGAAATAAATGTTCCCTTTACTCTTCATCTTCATCAGCATCTGTTATTTTTGACTTTTTATCATTGTAGTTTTGGTTTGCATTCCTCTGATTAATAATGTTAAGTATTTTTTCATATGTTTGTTGGCCATTTATATGTCTCCTTTTTAAGTGTCTGTTCATATGTGCTGCCCACTTTTCAATAGTTATGTTTTGCTTGAACTGTTTAGGTTCCCTATGGATTCTGGGTATTAGACCTTCATAATAACAGCCATCTATGACAAACCCACAACCAACATCATACCTAACAGGCATAAGCCTGAAGCATTCTCAAGAACTCTAACAAGACAAGAATGCCTACTCACTGCTATTCAACATAGTATTGGAAGTCCTAGCCAGAGCAGTCAGGCAAGATAAAGAAATAAAAGGCATCCAAATAGGAAAAGGAGTCAATTTATCTCTCTTCATTGTGCTATGATTCTGTACATATTCAAATATTTTTATGAAATATATCAAAATTTAGATACAGATTATCAAAAGCAATGTTAAAGAACGATATTGGAAAATTTGTATTACCTGATTCCAAGTCTTAGAAACCCTAGAAATATTTCTATTGTCATTTGATTTTGTTAAAGTCACCAAAATTACGCAATGAGAAAAGAAAATTTCACCAAATGATGCAGAGAAAACATTATACCCATGTGAAGAAAATAAGCCTTGACTCCTACCTCACATCATACAGAAAATTTCAAGATAGAAATAAACCTAATACATAAGGCTTTTAGAATAAAACATTAAAGAATATTTTCATGAATTAGAAATATATGAACATTTCTTAGAAATGCATAGAAAACAATAACTCTGAAAGTAAAATTTGATAAACTCATCAAAAGTATCTGGTCATAAAATGATATTAAAAGAATAATTAACAGGGAGAAAATATTCCAAAATATACATCCAAGAAAGGAATTGTGTAACACATATTTCTACAACTGAATAAAAAAGATTAATCCAGTAAAAAATTAACAAGATGGATAAAGATATACAAACAACCAATGATCATGTGGAAAAAAAGTAAAGTACTCAAATTATTACTAGGGAAAGGAAAATTATAATCATGATGAAATGTCACTACATTCCCACCAGAATAAAAGTTAAAAAGACTGATAAAACTACATATTTTGGGGATTCTTGGGCAACTGAAACTCACATTTTTAGTGGAAAGATTTTAAAAAGACAAATATTTTGAAAATAAGTCTGCCAGTTTCTTGTAAAATTAAACATGTGCCAATGATGTGACCAGCACTCCTACTTGTAGATATTTTTCCAATAAAAATTAAAACATATTCACAAAAAAAGACTTGTACAAAAATGGTCAAAGAAGCTGTTTTTATGGCAGCACAAACTTGAAACATTTCAAGTGTCCATGAATAGAAGTGTATATAAAATGCTGATATATACATGCAATGGACTATTTCTCAACATTACAAAAATATATTGCAAATGCATATATCAACATGAATCTCAAGAAGAGTGAAAGAAGTTTGACACAATTTCATATTGTATTATTACATTTGTATGAAATTATAGAACAAGCAAAATAATCTATTGAGCAAACAAGCCAGAACAATGATTGCCTCTGGGGGTATTGAGAGTGCCAATACCAAGAAAGAGCATAAAGAAATTTTCTGTGATAATAAGAATATTGTATATCTTCATGGGAGTTTGGATTACACAGGTGTATTCATTTGTCCAAACTCTATAAATATAAACAACATTTGGGCATTTTGTTGCATATGAATATTACTCAAAAGGAAAAAAACTAAAATATCGAACTCTAGTTAATGATATGCATGCTGATTGCCAATGGTAGTAAATGGTAATAAATGATAAACAAATGGTAAGATACTATATTAGTATCTTCAATTTACTTTGAGATACACAAAAGTAATTTATGCATGGATGGATAAAATTATGGATAAATGGATACTTTTGTTAACAAAAGGATCATAGTAGAATGTTAATGGTAGAATCCTGGGCATGGATATTTATTGTAAAATTCTCTCAGCTTTGCTGTATATTTGAAAGTTTTCATAATAAAATGTTAGAAAATACTTGGAATATTCCCATCGTCTCTGAAAATTCCCCTTTGCTTTTTAACAGTTAATATTCCCTTCTCTTTCCCCTGAATAGCTATCTCATTTCTCCAATAATAGGTTAATTTGACCTACTCTTGACCTGTGTATAAATGGAGTCATACAGTATGTATTTTATTGTGTCTAGCTTCTATGACTCAATATGCTGATTTTCATTGGTGGGTAATATTCCACTTTATTATATCATAGAATTATTCATTAACTTATTGATAGTAATTTGCATTGTTCCAGTTTCTGATTATTATAAATATAATTCTGGCAGGGTAATGACTCCCCAGTGTTTCTAATATACAGGCAGAATTGAAAACCACTGGACTATGTGATTATTAATATTATTTCTCATTAGAAAACTTGGTATTATGGCTATCATGGGAAGGATGAAAAAAAGATAATCAGCACTATAGTTACAGCTCTACTTCTGAGAGACAGATGTCTCACAATCAATTAATACATATCTAATTGGTGTTCACTTCCTAATTAGAACCAATTAAATTAAGCAAATAAATGGGCTCAAAGTCCCATATGTGTCAGATTTTAATAGATTTTTAAAACATAGTTTGCTTAAAGTAAATGTGAGAAAAAATACACCTAGTGTAAGGCTAATTACATAAGTTTAACACTATAAAGGTGTCTCTAATAATTATAACCTTGTTTGTGTGAAGTAGGAATGCAGCCTACATAAACAGAGAGGAGTTTCTGGGCAGCATGATTAAAACTCTTGGTTGGGAACATTATTCTTTAGTCTCTCAATTTTAGCCAGCTCTTTTGTTTGAATAAAAGTAATAAGCAAAATAAAGGCTACTTTCACGAGTTTGAGGAAACAAGTAAAATCACTACAGCCAAATAAAAAAGCAGTTCTTATTGTGATGACATCCTCTCAGTGATTCTCTGAACTTATAACCACTGCTATTTTTTTAAAATCTCAGTATTAAAATGAGTAACATTTGGAAGTACAGAATACTCTGTCACTATGAAAGACTGTTTTTTTAAA
This sequence comes from Piliocolobus tephrosceles, assembly GCF_002776525.5. Taxonomy (NCBI): domain Eukaryota; kingdom Metazoa; phylum Chordata; class Mammalia; order Primates; family Cercopithecidae; genus Piliocolobus; species Piliocolobus tephrosceles. The sequence goes on from NC_045438.1 coordinate 2,457,849, forward strand.
TTGCCTGGAGAGAAAAAAAAATTAAATGAATCTTTAAAACAAAAGTAAAACACACATTCCCATAAATATTGCATATAGTATAATGATACATTTCATAAAGTTACAAGCAACTGTTAAATCAAATTTGGCCTAAGTCAGCCTCTATCCCTTGAGCCCCTATGTAGGAAATTGCAACCTAATCGTATCAGTCCATTCTCACACTGCTGTAAAGACACTACCTGAGACTGCTTAATTTATAAAGGAAAGAGGTTTAATGTACTCACAGTTCAGCATGGCGGGGGAGGCCTCAGGAAACGTACAATCATGGCAGAAAGCGAAGAAGAAGCAAGCGTCTTCTTCACAACGTGGCAGGAAAGAGATACGCCTAAGGGAAACTGCTATTTATAAAACCATCAGATCGCCTGAGAACTCACTCACTAGCAGGTGAACAGCATCTGGGAAATCACCCACCAGGATCCAATCACCTCCTGCAAGGTCCCTCCCTCCACAGGTGGAAATTGTGGAGATTACAATTTGAGCTGAGATTTGAATGGGAACACAGCTAAACCATATCACTAATTTACTTAGTCTGTAAGAAACTGAAACCTAATTTAGAAGTATAACAAACAGCCAAGTTTCAGCTTATCACAAGCAGCTGTGTTTCATCCAATCACAAGCAATCAGCTCATTACACCATGCTCAAAAGGTCAGATGCCCACCTGTAGCTAATCAGGTAGTTTCTCTAATTTGCTTCTGTATTTGGCCTATTAAAGCACACTCCTCATACTGCTGAGCAGAGCTCTCTAAATTGCTTCTGGATCTCAGTACTGTTCAATTCATAGGTTGTTCTTTGCTCTAATCGATTCTGTTGTGTTTAATTTGCCTAAAGTTTTTTTTAAAAAACATAACTACAACCAAAGAATATACACTTAAGGATGCATATTGGTATATGACTATATGAAAACAAGAAGTAGTGTATTTAGAGTGCTGATTGCCTTGTGTAGCCAGAGGCAGGTGAATGGAATGGAGGAAGAAAATTAGAGATAATTGTCAAGTTCTAGTTTTCATTTATAGGAGTGACTTCATGATTGCTCAGTGCATTTTTAACAATAAATAAATAAATAAATCTCTACTTAAATAAAAATAGACTATGTGTGAACCAATGATGACTCTTTCATTAACCAAAAATTATAAATTATCCACTTGTGTATACCTGCACTTAAAAAAACAAAAACTAAAAAAAAAAAAAGAAACAAAAATCCTGTCACAGTACTTAGAATTCCTGATCAATGAGAGACCGTATAAACATACATTACTATGTTGCATATGGGAAAAAATATTTCAAATGTCTCAAGCCAGAATTTTGAGCATGTTCCTTTGTAAAGAACTCACAACTCTGAAGAACCTATCACATACCTAGCCAGATCTTCTGCTTTAAAAGTGAAATCCTGCCAAGCATGTAATAAGTTATGAAACACAATTACCTATTAAAGTGTAGAAAAGGCCTAATATAAAAGATAGGTAAGAGACTAACACCCCAAAAGAAAAATGGGCAAAAGTTATACGTAAGGAAACAGTGTAAGAAAACTTATTAATGAATAAACATGATGGTAAATACATAGTCTCATTCATAATATTTGCTTTAAAAACAAATAAATGCAACATTGAGATTTATCGTTCATAACTCAGATTTGAAAAGCTTTTAAAGATTGAAAACACCCACTGCTGAAAATCTGCGGAAACCAGCATAATAAAATCTGCTGGTGAGAGTGTGAATTAAAGCAAGTTGGGGATATGTATCCAAAAATAAAATGTGTATATAATTGGGGGAAAAGGTCAAAGCCTGCTGTTTCAATATAATTCTTTGTTATTTTGAGGGTGCTAACATGTCAACCATGCACATTTCTTCCTTCACATTTATATTGGTCATGACTTTATATGCATAGATCAAATGAGAATGTTCAATTTTTCCCAACAAGAATTCAGACAATAATCAAAAGTAAAGGCTACATTTTATAAACATGATGTTTAGCTTACAAATAATACTCCATAGGCTGTTTAGAAAAGTGTGAGTGCCTCTGAATAAATAGGTAAATGTGGTTCGTGGAAAGGCAATGGTTTATTTTTATCCTCAGGCCAGTAGGATTTAATCAAGTGTCTGAACCAATGTTGTATATTAATAAAGCCATCCACCAGAGGATGTTAGTTGTGAAGTATTTATACACAGGAAAACAACTAAATAAAAATGTACCATCAATGCTTTTAGCTTAAGTGAGTTTTCAACTTGGAGGTCATGAAATGATCATCCTGTAAGAATAGTCTTCCATGATTAGTATATTGCTTATTATTCAAAGATAAATTTTCTAATGACAGCAGGATCCAAAGTAAATTAAAATCTTTTGCTGAGCTTAAAAGAAGGGAAGGTCTTCTGAGTTGAAATAAGTGAAAAATACCTTAGTAAATATAAATAGGTGAATATGAATAGATGACTTCATTCAGTTAAGGCAAAACAAACTCTTACCACAGTGATTCTGACATTGCAATTCCAAATGAAAAATAAGTAGTCAGTGCCCAGCTTCTAATTTTTTTCCCCAACACAAGCACACTGACCTAACAGTGCTTCTAACTCAGACTAAAGTTTATAAATACTTCTCAAATAGCTGCATGATATCTACATTAGAGGACAGTTCCCAAGTCAGAGAAGATTTTTGGAGGGTTAAAAACATTCTGCTAGAGTCAACAAAATGTATGTAAAGTAAGGTTAAAAACAAGAGGGTTCCGGGAGGTGGAGCTTGTGGTGAGCTGAGATCCGGCCACTGCACTCCAGCCCGGGTGACAGAGCGAGACTCCGTCTCAAAAAAACAAAACAAAACAAAACAAAAAAACAAAAAACAAGAGGGTTCCCAGATATATTAAGAAAAAAACACTTTAGAACATAGAAAATCTTCACAAGATTCTCCTCTGAAGAGACATGTAGAATAAGAACGAACCCTGAAGAGATACAAAGGAATAAAAATAATACAATAACCACAACAAAATTTGTGTTACTACACTTCAAAATTTGCATCATTTTTAATATATTATCTTTTCTCATCCTTACAGCAACCTTGCAAAATATGTATTACCAAGCTTATGTTATATTTGAGATAACAGAGAATTAGAAGGTATATTTCTTACCCAAGGCAACTGGTATACCTGGAGTGAGCAAGCCAATCCAAGACACTCATTTTTCATTTATCTTACTAAGTTGTGAGTTCTCACAGGCCTCATGGTATAATGTATACCCTTGTGTTCATTAGGATGAAAACTTCTATATCCTTTAGTGACTTCACAGTCAATAGTAGAACATGATGCTTTTGTATCTAATTTGGCTCTGGTTCCTACTGAGACTTGATCTATTTAATATTCTAGAAGAGGCTGCCCTATATTCTTATTATTCCTGTTAGGGTCCCACTAAATTTATGCCCATCCCTGCCAACCACCCTTGGTTATTACACAAACACTGTTCTGACCATGGGTTCTGCCATAGCCTGAACAACTCTACCATCCTGCCATATCCACTGTTGGAATGCTGACTATTAACATCCCAGATAGAGTGTGAGTTGCCCATACTCTCTTGAGCATTTTTCTTTGGATTTACATTAATCTTCAAATAAGCCATATCCAAAATCAAGCTATTGCATCTGTGTTTCCAAGACCTTTCATGTACCCATTTAGATAAAGATTCTATTTGCTTGAATTTTGAGTTGAGTCCCAGGTAGTTTTGCAATTGAATAGCAATAAAACTAATATTTACTGAGTGCTGACAATGTACTAGACATTGTACTTTTCATGTTTCTCTCATTCCATAAATACAAAATTCTACATCTTAGGCATTAGTAGTATGCCCATTTTATAAATGAGAACACAGAGGCAAAAAGAGGTAAAGATTCTTGCCAAAAGACAATATTTAAAGTCAGGATTTCAATCCAAGCATTCTGGTTTTTTAAGTCTGACCTTTAACTCTGCATTATATTCCTTCAGACAGTGAAATTACATGATTTTGAATAAAGCTATCAACAGGGAAGCTATTTCCTCAAGGGAAGAGTGTTCACCTCTACAATAATCATTGGATATTTCATCATTGGATATCATTGAATATTTTAAGAGTCAAAGGGTTTGATCAGGCAAAAAAGGAAAAGAAAAAGAAAAAGAGAAAAGCATGTGCCCCATTTAATTAATCTTCCCTTCTCCAGTCAATCCAAAGCAAAACCAAACATGGCAGTTTCTACCTGTTCTCTTGTGATTGCCTTGACTTTGCACTCATTATAAGATTAGAAGTGACAATAGCATTGTGGCACCACTGAATGTCACCTTTCACTTCTTTGATCCAGTCCATGTTCTTCTCATCACTACCTACCCATCCCTCAAAACCTAGCTCTGGTGTCACTGTCCCCAGGAAGCCTTACTTGAGCCCTAAACCTTCCTAAGTGCCTTTCTCATAAATGACTATAACTTCTATATTTCGGCATAGTTTGTTCTGCCTTGCCATAAAATCAATGTGCGTCTCTCTGCTCTGAAACTGAGAGTTCTTTGGAATATTGCTCTGCTTGAGACGATCACAGCACATAGTGTCTAGTACTTTGCAGGAACATAAAAACCTCTAACTTCTGAATTTTTGTAGTTGGGTATTAAGTAGCTGTGTTTATTGAGTTCAATTCCCTTTAAGAAACCAGAAATGTAAAAGCCTGCAACTAGTAAATTCATAGTTACAATACAATTATAGCTTTGATCTTGGAAAAATTACAATGTGATCTAGTTCTCAATTTTCTCATTTGTAAAATGTGATCATTCATGGGACTCTTGTAAGGATTAAATAAGTTCCCTATAAGATTGTGTAATATAATAAGCATTTAGATAATAATTTCTATAATGTTATGATTTGTTTTTGAAAATTGAGCAAGAAGGAGTATCATTGCTGGCTCTGCAATAGCAACACTGGAAAAGATGAAGTAAACCATATTTTCTTTATTATTCTCTTCTATGCTTTCTTAAACCAAGACAGAATAAGCAGGTAGGAATTCTGGAACAAAGAAGAAAAAGATGAAGGAGAAAAAATGACACAAAGACTTCTTCTTGTGAGTAGGTTTTCCTATTCTTCAATAAATATTTTATTTCCTTATTCAGGTTTGATGTAGTGCTATGGCTTTATAATCTTAGGATTCATTTTAAACACTGTGAGAATCTGATTTGCAATACTTCAAATGTATCTTTCCCCTTCTGTGACCATTAGCCGCAAATTTTGCAATGATTTACAAGACAAGATGTTTTACTATCTTGATGTGCCATTGAAACACAATTTGAACTACCAGAGGGGATGTCAAACATACCCTAAGTCATAGAATGGAATTTTGGACACAGAAATTTCCAATAAACAAAAGAAGCCAAGTTATATAATGAGAGACATTTTCCTGAATTGTGAAGGAACCAGAAGTTAGTTGTCAAGTCAAATAATTAATTAATTCATTAACTTCCCTTAATTTAAAATTCTATAATCTTGTTATCCCAAATAGGATCAACTATCATCAATTCATTCATTACAGAACAATTTAGATTTTCATTAGTTTAGAGCTACTTTTCTTCCCTTCTATCAACTTAAAATAGTTTTTAAAATGGTGTGAATTGTTTAACACTGATTTCCTTTGCCACCAACAATATAACTTTCCTGAATAGACTACCAGAGAAAAGGTACAATATATGGTTCAGTGTCATTCTTCAATGAAATAAAGAGCTTAACTGAAAATAAGTAAAATAGATGTCAGACATGGTGGCGGCCAAGCAGATACTCTGGATGAAATGGAGAAGACCCCTGTAGCTGCAGATTTGAGAACAAGCCAGAAATGTTCATTTTCCTAGATGCAAATCAAAATTTTTGGTTTGCAAAGAGTTGGAAGTGGGTAAACAGGGTAAGGACAAAAGCTTCCCTGGTCTTCATTTGATCTTCCTCCTGAAATGCTAAGATTCTTGAGGGCAAGGGAAGTGTGGCAGTTCACTGTCATATTCCAAGTGCCTGGAACCATACTTGACATTTAATATATTCTCAAAATAATTTTAATAAATGCCAGATGCAAGAAAATGTGATAAACAAAATTACTACAAATGAATACATAGAAAATAAAGAATCATACGTAAGGACAGTATTAAGAGAGATTTATCTGAAAGGCAGTTTTGTGGAGGAGTTAATGCAGCAACCACCTGACTGGGCCTACTGTGAGGTGGGAAGAAATGATAGGGAAATAAGCCAAGTTAGTACTCAGTCTGTGATGCCAGTGAATTAATGTATATAAAGTTTCACAGATAATCCCCTAAATCCTATACCATAAGATAGCAATAATATGAATCATTAAGTACTATCTTATCATTCTGCAGCTACAAAATCTATATAAATCTTGCACTTATGGAAAAATTATAATAAGAAAATGGCTTACTTTAAATTTCTTTGACTAAAATAAACTTATGAATTCCACACATGAGAAAATCCCATGCTCTCTGATTTGCAGCAGCAGTTGAGTGAAAAGGGCTATTTATATGTGTATATAAACTTCAATTGCAAATATTTAAACCATAGATCCAAATAGTGCATAAATATTTACTATATTAATTGGATAATCAAGTAATTAATTAAATTACTAGTATTCATCCAAGCCCTTCCTAAGTGTCCAGGACTCAAAAAAAAAAAAAAAAAAAAAAAGGTATGGTCCCTCCCTTAAATCATAGGAAAATGTAACTCAGTGCTTTGGAAGAAGCCTGCTATTACCTCCCACAGAAGATCCATTTAAAGTAGTTGGGGAATTTATTAATATAATGTCAAAAGCAGAGTATTAAAAGAGAAGTAAGAGTTAACCATATGAAAAGGGTAATCCAGACACAGGAAATATTATATGCAAAGTGTGAAGATCAGAAGAAAGCACAGGAGCCCTGAGAAACTGCAAGAGATTCGACAGGGTCACCATCAAGAAGGGTTTAACACTGTAAGTTTATCTTGAAACTACTGTTGAAGTCAGTTGTGCTATAAGGATCAAAGTCATGGAGAGAAAAGTTAAAATTCAGATTAATTTTGCCTTCATAGAAACTCTCTTTAGGATGATGTTGCATACTTCAAATAGATTAAGAGAAAGGAAATACATGTGTTCAAGCCACATGTGTTCTACACACAGTCACAAACACACAATCCACCAGATAAACATGTTTAAGTTTACTTGTTAAAAAAAAGAAGGAAAATTTTCTTAGTCACTAATGTACCTAATATGTTTGATATATTTATATTACATATAATAATATTTATATTTCAAGGTGAGGTGAAAATATTCATTTGAGACTGGAAAATGATGACCACATTAGTGGCTAAGTAGTAAAAACAGTTCTGAGGTGACATTAACTGTGCAGATACTGCAGCTGGGATTTAATTGAGAAGTCATGATAACAGGAATAAATTTACCCTCTATACATGTTTTCTCTTCCATGGTTAGAGAAATAATGTTTCTAGCTTATTAGTATGGACTCAATTGTTTCAAGGCCCCAGTCACTGGCAAAATAAATGATTGCCCCCTTTGTCATTATTAGTAAAGGGCACTAGAAAAGGTGCAGGAATCATTTAATGAGCTTGGACTAAAATTTTGAAATTGTTTAATATTTTCAAAGTTTAGTTTACCTGACTGCAATTGGTAATTCTTCTTAAACTTTATAATATAAATCTATCCATACGGAGCAATCTAGCTCTTACAAATTCCTAACATATCTTAAAATTTATTCTTGATATTGACCATATTTTCATCAAAAACTATATGGTAGAATCCATCTGCCCACCCAGGAGTCCTACACCATCTGAAATCATTTTTAATATTTTTCTTTTAGTGGAACATCTTTTTTTTTAAAAAAAAAAGGTAGCAATTTTTGTAATTCCCTTAAAGAGTATACTATATAATATGTAAAATGTCTCATTGGACTTCTGAAAAGTGATATAAATACAAAGTATTTTGCAAAGCTGTGATTTTTTTCTCTCTAATGTTTTGGAAGTGCAAATGGGACTGTTTCCTAATTGCACAAAATGCCACATATGTAATATTCCTTACTTTGACTCTATTAACTTTTACTTAAAAACATGCCAAAATATAATTTCCTCTATTGTTGTTTGTTTGTTTTACACAGGTTTTTCTAAGTCATAAGTAATAGCTAATCATTAAACTAGAGCTTGAAAGAGAATATTTTGTAAGACCAAATCAACACGTTTCCTATTAATATGCCAACACTGAGGCTACAAGTTTACTGAAAGACATCAAATTGAAGTCAGAATATGCACATTACCAATACCTTGTATCTTATTTACAAAATGACCTTATAACCACTTCGCAATTACTCTCCAATTCAGAAAAGCAGGCCATAACCATATAGATTGAGTGGCATAATACGGAAGCAGCGAAAATCATACAATTCATACAATGTGTTTTTTCATGTAAATTACCATGTAAATTACCTTATTCCAAATGCTGGTTATTAATATTTCAGAAATTCAAGAAGACAGCTGGAATAGCACAGGGAGAAACTCACAACAGCACAGTGCAATCTGTCTAAGATAGGCTATATTTACAGTAAACTAAATATAATCTGCTATAAAGTAACATCTATAGTAGATTGATAGGAGCATTATCAGAAAAGTTGTTGCACTCATATTATTCTAGAAAGATTCACAAAGACTAAAGGGATGTCAAATGCCTATAATTGTGCCCAAACCAGATTATCATACATTATAACTTTTAGGTACATAAATGAACATTTCCTTTAAAGTCAGGGAAATTCTTTAGTAACTAATTTAGAATTGTCTAAATTTTTTGAATAAGAGTTCTAAAGATTAGGAAAAACAGAGTGAAAAGTGAGAAGAATAAGGAGGATATCTTTATAATTTCTATGTTTTAACAAACTAGTCCATCTACAAAACACATGACAATATGCCCAAGTAACTGATTAAAGAATAGTATCATGCCTACTTGACTTTTGTACCAGTAAAAAAAAAATCATCTTGTATGTTTCTCTGTAATAAATCAATCTTTTCTCTCTTATTTATTCTGATTCACCATGATAAACATATGAAGAAAACAGTATGAATAAAATGAATAAATGTATGAATAAAATGTTTTATTTAAGTGGCCCCTTCAGTACAGAATTTATAATATATTCAGATATGTTTCTATTCTGCTGAGACACACTAGTACTGTCTATAAGTTTTAAAGATTGTTATATTTTTATTGTGAAATTCAGTAGTTAAGATTTTTAAAAAATGGCAATTAACTAATTATAAAAAAATAAAAGGCAAGGATTAAACATACTTTTTTAAACACTCATTTTAAAACAATGATTGTAAACTATTAAAAAAAAAGATTTAAAGTCCCTGTTCATATAATGTTAGGAAAGCACATTTTATAAATTGTGTATAATTAAATTATTTCACTAAAATTGTGTTGAATATATGCTATTTCATACTGAAGGCTAGAAAGGGCAGCCAACATGACAAATCCCGTATTACAGTCTACTTGTTACCATAAACACATAAATGAAAACCATGTACAGATATGACAGATTTGCTGTTACATAGAGTGAGTAGTTTTCATAGGATTCAAAAAAAAAAAAAAAAAAAAAAAAAACAAAGCATGTGTTGTGAGTTACAAGTTCAGGCAAGATGTAATGCAATAAAGCTATTTTCAAGACCCAGGGAAATCTGTAACACTTAAAGATTACTTTTTCACAAGGTGAGTAATTTCTGTTCGGTTTTTATAATTTCTCCAACACTTCAGAAGATGTATAGGTCCATATTCCCTCATGGCCATTCTGATTTAGACACTTTGCAATTTTGAGCTCTCTCATAGAAACACATATGCAAAGGACACGCCTTAAAGCCTTGTTAGAATAAGCTCATCTTATTTCAGTCTGTAATGTCATCGAAAGGTTAATTTGAAAAGTGACTTCATTTTAATTGCTGTAGCTATTAAGGCCAACTAAATGTTTAGGAGAGTTTGTCCTAGAACACCTAATTTATCTAAATTTAAAAATCAAACACAAGTAAAACTCAAACATATCTCTTGTTTTTCTCAACTCCACTTGTCATATTTAAAATTGTTACAATTCCATTAACATCAAAAAATCTCAGAGTGTACGAGGTAAAGTTTAAATGTCAGCTTCACTATTTCTCAATACGTTCTTTACTGTTCATCAGATATAATATTTGAATAAGCATCCAGGTCTTGTCTCTATGCAGTTAGTATATATTCTATACACACCATCATATGGATGTTTTAAACAAACAAACAAACAAAAAGCTCATACTATAAATACTCTTTGCAAATGAAAATCTGTATATATTCCTTCATGGAACAAAAATTCGTGAATATATTGCCACATTATCATAAATCTACTTCATTTTTTGTAAAGGGCACAGGATATTCCCTAATGGAGATGTACCATGGTTCAATCAAACATTCTTCTATGGATGAACAGGTTTATGGCAAATTTCTCTTGCCCAGGTGCAGTGGCTGACATCTGTAATCCCAGCATTTGGGAGGGCGGGGCAGAAGGATCACTTGAGCTCAGGAGTTGGAGACCAGCCTGGCCAACATGGTGAAAACCCATCTCTATTAAAAATACAGAAATTAGCCAGGTGTAGTGGCAGGCGCCTGTAATCCCAACTACTCGGGAGGCTGAGGCAGGAGTTTCGCTTGAAACCAGGAGGCAGAGGTTTCAGTGAGCTGAAATCACGCCATTGCACTCCAGCCTGGGTGACAATAGTGAGACACTATCTGAAAAAAAAAAAATTATCTTAAAATGTGTTACCCTGATACCCTTTCACAGATCATAGCTGGGCACATGAACAAACTTTTCTTTTCTCTGAATACCTTAAAAGAAATTTCTAATAAAAGGTTATGTCTATTTAAAATTTAGTTATGCATAAGTAGACCTCAAAAGATGATTTGTTTATTTTCCTGTCTTAATTTCCATTCATGTTCAATACTAAATATCATCCATCCTTTAATTTTTCCAATATAATATGTAACAAACAGTATTGATTGATGGAAAATAATTTCCTTTTAACTCATTTTCAATGAGTCTGAGCATTTTTCAGGTACTTATTGGACATTTGTGTGGCCTACCATAAATTTTTCATTAACATGCTCTGCATGCTTTGCTCTTACATTGTTTGGGGGTTTTGTATAGATTTCCAAAGGAATTCGTATATAATGGATGATAATTTATTTATTTAATAAATATGCTACAGATATTTATTCCAAAACTGCATCTTATATTTCATCTTTTATGTTTTACTATACTGATTTAAAATTTTATATTGCCAAATCCAAAGTTTACAATTCTAAAAATTAAATAGTAAGCCTATATGTCTCTCATTATAAAACTATTTTCTCATATTCCAATCAAGCACTGTCATAGCCTTTCTATAGTTAAGATACTTGAGCATCTTCAATTTTTGGTATAGGGTTAAGTTGCAGTTTAACATTATTTTTGATACAAATCAATCGCTAACTTTTCAAAAAGCATTTATTTAATGGCTTATATTTTCTCATCTTAGCCACTTCAAAATCTCAATTTCCTTTAGCGTGATTTGAGCCCATCTTTATAATGTATTTACATTTCCTCCTTAATTGCATCCTTATTTGCACCTTAATTTATTTTCCAATCTTCCAGAATCAAAAGTTTCTCCCCAATTAAGTAGGACCAGTAGTGGGGGTGAAAAGCAGACACATACAAAATCCACTGTTTTAAATTCAATCTCTGGGATAAAATGTCAATGAATTTACATGTCCATAAAACCAGAATGTACATTTACATTCAATTATATAAATGGAAGATATGTGAAATGGAAGATACGTGTAAAGTATGCCCAGTCACTATTGCTCTACAGAGAAACTCTGAAAATAGCTATTGGTATTTTCCAAAAAGTCAAAATTAATATTTGTCACTACAGCTTTTTAAACAACAAATTTTAAAAGGAAATGGGGAAAGCAAGCCAAGAATCAATTCACTATGCTTGTGCATCCCACTGCTGTGAAGAAACATTCATCATTCTGCCGCATGAGTAAACTCCTCATCCTGCTTCTACCAGGGCGCGTTATTGAGCCCCAACAGTGAACATTAAAAGAAAGGTGGATTGCAGGCTAGAAAATTAACAAGAGGAAATGAGAGAGAAGGAAAACATTGTTCTAATCATTCTTTGAGTCCTTATAATTATGAAGTTAAATCATTCCTTGAGGGTTATTATGGTGATAGCTGTGTAATGAAGAGGGGGCTGGCGGATTAGGATAAGATATGTTATTTCTAAGATTGTATATAAAGTAAATTTAGAAAAGAGCAGCAAGAAAGTTATTTCTTTTATAGAAAAACATCATTTTGATTTTAGTCAAGCAATTCAACAGCATTTCTTAAAAGGAAAGTGAACACTTGAAGCCCTTTCCAAAGCAATGTAAAGCAGATATAGAGGGGCTGAACATGTTATTGTTTTGGTCATTGTTAAAGGAATTGAACCTTTGAAGATGCATTTTCCAGATGTTTATCATTGTGGTTACTGTTATTATATTTAAAACAAACTGTATTTGGCATTGCTGTTCATATTTAGAGCAGTTTAAACTTACTTTCAAATCCTACATTGATAGTTCCTATGATTAAGAAACTATTAGTTATAAAATAAATTTACTCTTAAAATTAAGTTTGAGATCTTATCCAAATTCTATGTGCTACCACCCCACTTCTGAAACTCATTTGCATAAATACAAAAATAAATATCTATCAGTATTTTAAAAAAAAAACGTTGAGGTGAAATTCACGTAAGCACAAAACAAACCATTTTAGAGAGAAGAATTCAATGCATTTAGTACACTCGCAATGTTCTGCAACCAACTTCAGTTCCAAAGCATTTCTATCATCGTGAAGTAACCCCATACCCACAAAGCAGTTTCTTCTCATTCCCCACTTCCCTTATTCCCTAGAAAACACCAGTCCACAATGTCTATATGGATTGATCTATTCCGAGTATTTTATGAATGGAATCATATATATGGGACATTTTGTGTTTAACTTCCCTCATTAGCATAATATTTGGGGGGTTCATCCACAGTGTGGGTGTATCAGCATTTCGTTCACTTGTATATCAAAATAATATTCCATTGTATGTATATGCAGCATCATAATTTGTTTATGTATTCATCTGTTGATGGAAATTTGGGACGTTTTCACCTTTTGGCTATTATGGCTTATTCTGCTATGCACAGGCATGTACATGTACTTGTTTGAATACTTGTTTTCAAAATTCTTTTTGGTTTCTACCTAGGGATGGAATTGCAGAGTTATATGAGAATTCTATTTTCACTTCTTGAGGAACCACTAAACTGTTTTTCTCAGAGATTGAACCATTTCCACCAGCAATATATGAGGGTTCTAATTTTTCCACATTTTCATCAATACTTGCTATCCCCCCCCACCTTTTTTTATTATATTCTAGTGGGTTTGAAATGGTACCTCATTGTGGCTTTTCTCTCATTTTCTCTTGTTAGTTTTCTAGCCTACAGTTCACTTGAGCAAATTAGTCCTTTGCTCAATCATATAATATGGGATCATTTATGTATAACTTCCTTTATTAGCATAATATTTGGGAAGTTCATCCACATTGTGGTGTATATCAGCATTTCATTCACTTTTGTGTCAGAATAATACTGTGCCATAAAAGGAATAAAATTCTGTGATCTTTGGCAAAACAGATGAGATTGGAAGACATTATGTCAAGCGGAATAAGCCAGGCATGGGAAGATGTGTACCACATGTTCTTACTCATATGCGGAAGCTAAAATTTGATCACATAGTGGTAGAGAGTAGAACGGTAGTTGCTAGAGGCTGCAAAGGGTAGGGAGGTAGGGAGAGCTTAGTTAACAGATGTAAAATTAAAGCTAGATAGAAGTCGTAAGTTCTAACGGTCTACAGCACTACATTCCAACATTTGAATTTTGCTATTAATAAAATGAGTATTCTAAGCATACATTAAGTGGCATCATGAATCCAAAGTGCTTATTAATGTATCAAGGGCGAGTCATTCCCTATATTCTATCCTTCCCCAAAGTTGTATTTATATTATAATATTATCTAGAAACATTCTGGCTTCCAAGTTGATTCAGTGACTCTTCTGGTTAGTTTTGAAAACAACCTCTAGCGGGCGCGGTGGCTCAAGCCTGTAATCCCAGCACTTTGGGAGGCCGAGACGGGCGGATCATGAGGTCAGGAGATCGAGACCATCCTGGCAAACACGGTGAAACCCCGTCTCTACTAAAAAAATACAAAAAACTAGCCGGGCGTGGTGGCGGGCGCCTGTAGTCCCAGCTACTCGGGAGGTTGAGGCAGGAGAATGGTGTAAACCCCGGAGGCAGAGCTTGCAGTGAGCTGAGATCCGGCCACTGCACTCCAGCCTGGGCGACAGAGCCAGACTCCGTCTCAAAAAAAAAAACAAGATCGAAAAAGCGCAACCTCTAATTTACCTGTTTTCTTTTTCTTTTTTTTTTATTATACTTTAAGTTCTAGGGTACATGTGCATAACGTGCAGGTTTATTACGTATGTATACATGTGCCATGTTGGTGTGCTGCACCCATCAGCTCGTCAGCACCCATCAATTCATCATTTATATCAGGTATAACTCCCCAGTGCAATCCCTCCCCGCCCCATGATAGGCCCCATTGTGTGATGTTCCCCTTCCTGAGTCCAAGTGAGCTCATTGTTCAGTTCCCACCTATGAGTGAGAACATGCGGTGTTTGGTTTTCTCTTCTTGTGATAGTTTGCTAAGAATGATGGTTTCCAGCTGCATCC
>NC_045438.1:2473115-2520126 GCF_002776525.5 Piliocolobus tephrosceles
GCCATCAGAGAAATGCAAATCAAAACCACAATGAGATACCATCTCACACCAGTTAGAATGGCAATCATTAAAAAATCAGGAAACAACAGGTGTTGGAGAGGATGTGGAGAAATAGGAACACTTTTACACTATTTTTCTTTATTATAAATTTAGTTACACATGCAAGCACAAACAGCACAGAAATGGAAAGTTTTCACTTTTAGTTCATCTATTTATGTATTCATCCAAAAATAGTTTAAATGTCTTATAGGGGCTAGATACTATTCGAGGCATTCAGATTCAAAAAGAATCCAACACAATCCTATCCCTTAGGGAGCTCACAGTCTAAGGAGATAATCGCACAAGTAAATTGACGGTTAAGGTATGCTACATTAAGTGCTAAGATCACTATAAGAGAAGAGAAAGAATAATAAATTAGATAGGAGGAGCCATGAGAGTTTTCCAGATAGAAGGGGATCTTTAAATCTTGTAGAACAAATAAAGCAGGGTAGTAAAACTGAAATTCTTTCTATGCGTATGATGCCTTTGTTACCCAAGAATGTTTGACCTGCTCTTTCTCATCAGCTACCACAACATATAACCTTTTATCCCAGCTCCTGTCCACTGTCCTGAGACTTCCATTGATGGCAGCCACAGTGCCACATTTTCATCCAGAACACAAGATGATAAAATTTGAGCAACATCTAAAGGGTCACAGTTGCTCTTGTTAATTAATTAACTGGAAGCTTCAAGAACACACAGACCTCCGACAAAGTCAACGCTATCTTTTTAAAAAATTATGTAGTGTTTCGGCACTGATAACAAAAGACAAATGGATATAAAATTAAGGCCAACTGTAGACCCTTGGCAGTGACATATTAAGATAAAGAACACCCATGACCTAGACCAATTTTTCATGGACAAATTTCAATTTAATAAAGCTAGTCAGTATTACGAAGAAAAATTTAATTATTGGGTTATAATCTTAAAATTATATATTTAATAGAAATTCAAATAGAAAATTTTCAGATTTATAGGCCATATTTTTGCCAAGAAATTAAACATTATTGCTTTTTCCCTATATTTGATTCCTATTGTGCTTTCATTTTTCTGTGTTATTTTCTAGAATTTGTTGACCTGCGTTTAATCAATGTGAATGGTATATCTCTACATCTTCTCTCTGTAAGGAGGCATTTACTTCTGTTAAGAGAATAATAGGCATTTGTCTGCTTAAAAATTCACAATGCTAATATGAGCGCGCACACACACACACACACACACACAAATGATTTCACTCTTCACCCATCTATTGCAAAATCTAATTGTAGCCATTAACAGCCTTCAGAGTAAAAAAAAAAAAAAAAAAAAAAACTATTCCTATGTCATTAACTTTTTTAAAAACACTGAGTAACTATGAGTAACTAATACCTATAACTAGGCTTTGGGAATTCATGTACATTTGTGTTTTGTCTTACCTCAAATTAACATTATAAATTTCTTCCTATTGCTTGGTCTGCAGTACTTCTAGGGATTATATTTGTTATGTTATATATGATACTTGAGGTAGGAAACTTTAGAGGCTTTCCTAATTACTACTGAAGTACTCTACAGAGTAAATTCAGTTGGAACAGGTATCTTTCTTGAAATAAAAATTTACTCCACCCAGAAAACTGAAGCAAATTTGTATTAGTTTACATATTCACATTGTTTATTATACATATTTCAAGCTGCCTAAGGCAATTACAATTGCTAAATAAAATGTAAAAGACTTGAGAAAATTTCATCTTCTACGATGAAATAAAAGAGAAATAGGTCATAATGATTAATGTATATTTGTTTTGCTCATCTTGTTTAGAACCAAAAGGTAATAAATAATTAATTATGGCCTATAAATTATATAATAGAAGCATTATGGAGAAATATTATTCTATTTTAGAAAAGCTGATATTTTGCCCACCAACAAAATGGGAAAAATGATATCTACCTAATAAATTATTTTTTGACCATTAAATGATATGATGTGGGTAAACCACTTACACAAGGGTGTGTACATAGTATAAGTTCAAAATTAATAAATAATTTCAATTGAATAATTAAACTATAATTTTTTATAAAAATTATGCCTGTTAATATAAAAGGATTATTAGAATGATGCATAGACTACCCAGGTTTAAAGATAAAGAATAAAATATGAATGATTAAAATTCTCATTGAATAAACTCACACTAAAAATCTTACAAAATAGATTGTGAAAAAGACATTAGACAGACCGGGCATGGTGGCTCACGCCTGTATCCCAGCACTTCGGGAGACCGAGGCAAGTGAATCACAAGGTCAGGAGTTCGAGACCAGCCTGGCCAATATGGTGAAACCCTGTATCTACTAAAAATACAAAAATTAGCCAGACATGGTGGCAGGTGCCTGTGGTCCCAGCTACTCAGGAGGCTGAGGCAGGAGAAGCGCTTGAACCTGGGAGGAGGAGGTTGCAGTGAGCCAAGATACTGCCACTACACTCTAGCTTGGGCAACAGAGCAAGACTCCGTCTCAAAAAAGAAAAAGACAAAGAAAAAAATGACATTAGACATCTGATAAAGTGAGCAGAAATGAGGCAAGTGAGTTTTAATAACAGAAAGGAAATAGTAATTTAATTATATTTTACTGGAAATAAAAGCTTGATCTTCGCGGTAAAAAGTTAAGAAGGCATCTGTGCCTTTACCTGTGAGGGGATAAATATAATCTTAACGTGGATGGCTACTGTTGGCTTCTAATGCACAATGGAAGTGGATTGTATTTCAAATACATTGCTAAATTAGTCTGAATTACAAATTATCAGGACTTCAGGAATTTCCTCTAGTAGTTAGGGGAAGAACTGGAAAAAGAATGAGGCATGGATAGAAAAGTCTCTCAAGATAAAGTAAAGTCTGTAAAGTATCAAGTAGAAGGTCTTAGAGCAAGGATATCAATATTTTGGGGGAACAACAATCAACTTGAGGAAAGAGACGTCTAATGACATTCAAATGGACATTGCTACCTGAACTATGAGATGCTCCAATGACCCATAACTCATACCAGCAGGAAAATCTCCCACACTACATTTTCTTTTTGCTGTTCTAACAAATTACCACAAATTTAGTGGATTAGAAAATGTTTGGACGAACAGAGGCAAGATGGTGCACTTCCGGGTTCTTCTTCACCACCAACTCTTCCCGTGTGCGCGAAAATGCAGCCGGCGACCCAGGAAGGTGCAGATCAACTGGGCATGCGCCAGGTGACGTCAATCCGAAGAGACCAAGATTTACCTGGTCGCACCTGTGGAACGCCCACCGACACGCCCGTGCCCGGCCTATTGCCCTCCCACTCCTAGAAAAGCCACTCTCGGCCAGTGAGCCACGCAGCCTTCGAGGCCCCCAACTGGCTGTCTTGAGTCCCCTATCTCTGCCCACACCCTCCTACAGTGTTAGCACCTTTGTGAGAGGTGGCTGCAGTGGAGGGGGTAGTCAGAGTACAAGTCCCTTTTTCATTGGCCGATCTTTCCAAAATTGAGAAGCGTTTAGGTGATTTCTCAGCTAATCCTACCATATACATAAAGGAATTTAGATACCTTTGTCAGGCCTATGACTTAACTTGGCATGACCTCCAGGTTATCCTAACCTCTACCCTAAACTGACTGAGGTTCTAACCCAGTATACCCGGTTAGATCCAGCCTCCCACACAGGGGCCACCATTTTGGCGTCTTATTTCTCAATCAGCTCCTGACATTCGTAAAAACTTCAAAAGGTAGAGGATGGTCCTCAGACACCAATACAAGACCTAGTTAAATTAGCCTTTAAGGTCTATAACTCCAGAGAGGAGACGGCAGGCTCGCCTTGAACAGAAGTTACAGCTCCTAGCAGCGGCTTTACAGCCCAGTCGTAACCCCAGGCCAGAGAGCACATACTCCGCAGACTCCAAGGCTACAAAAGGAGCCTGCCTGCTATAAGTGCGGCAATGCAGGACACTATGCCAACAGGTGTCCGCAAGGTCCCCGAGCCCCAGCACAGCCTTGCTATAAGTGCAAGGCATCAGGACATTAGGCCAGTGAATGTCCTAACCCTCGTCCACCAGCAACCCCCTGCCCTGCTTGCCAGCAGGGAGGAAACTGGAAGTCTGATTGCCCCACCCTGAGAACAGGTGCCGCGCCTCCACGTGACCCCCTTTCCCAGGATCCTGGGAGCTCCTTCCAGCTCCTACATCTGGACGATGACAACTGAAGGTGCCTAGACTTGGGGACCCCCATCACCCTCGCCGAGCCATGGGTAACTCTCCTGGTAGCGGGTAAGACAATTAATTTTTTAATCAACAGCGAGGCTACCTATTCTGTTTTGCCGTCCTTCTCTGGACCTAGCCTTCCATCCAATATCTCTGTAGTAGGAGTAAGTGGAAAGCCATCCACTCCACGAAAAACTCCAATCCTTAATTGCCGCCTGGCCAACAACTACTTTGCGCACTTGTTCCTCATTCCCAGCTAAAAAGGGCCCCTACCGAAAGCAAGCAGTGGAAATCAGTTTGGCTTTCCCCCACTCGCCTCAAACTTACTAAATTTTCTTAACTATCTCATACTCCCCAACCTTGCCAGGACTATCCTTCTGGGTTTTGCCCATATTCCAACAAATGCTTCCATTCCTCATTCCTATACTAATACTGTGCCTTATTTTATTTTTCATCCGTGCGTCCAAATACCAACCATGGGCCCTGACCTTAACGACGCCCCTTAACAGCAGGAAGTAGCCAGACAGACCACGGCGCCCCTTTATCACTATTATCAATAAAAGGTTGGACTGTTTGGACGAACGGAGGCAAGATGGTGCACTTCCGGGTTCTTCATCCCCACCCCCAACTCTTCCCGCACGCGCAAAAATGCAGCCGGCGACTGGGAAGGTGCAGACCAACTGGGCATGTGCCAGGTGACGTCAATCCGAAGAGACCAAGATTTACCTGGTCGTACCTGCGGAACGCCCCCCGACACGCCCGTGCCCTGCCTATTGCCCTCCCACTCCTAGAAAAGCCGCTCTCCGCCATTGAGCCACACGGCCTCCTCACAGCCCCACTCCTGTCGGGATGTCGGGACTGTGGGAAGTCCGTCCGAGAGCCCCACCGGGGGACTCTGCCGGCTTCCTTTGCCGGAGGCCGACAGACTTCTCCCCCACACCTTAGGTGACCAAAATAAACTTGCAGTTTTGCTCCTACCCTTGCCTGGTCGCTGGTTCTTTTGTGCCCGCTGGGCAGGTCTTAGAAAAAACAAATCAGAAAACACAAATTATTTTCTTATAGTTATGGAAGACAAATGTCTGATACGAGTGTTGTGGGGCTCAAATCGTGGTTGTCAGCAAGTCTACCGTTTTCTGGAAGTTCTAGGAAAGGATTCGTTCCTTGCTTCTACTCTTTCTAGAGTCTGCTGGCATTCTTTCTTCTCTCTCTCTCTTTTTTTTTTTTTTTTTGAGACAGAGTTTCACTCTCATTGCCCAGTCTGGAGTGCAATGGCGCTATCTCACCTCACTGCAACATCCACCTCCCAGGTTCAAGCAATTCTCCTGCCTCAGTCTCTTGAATAGCCGATATTACAGAAGTGCACCACCACGTTCGGCTAATTTTTTGTATTATTAGTAGAGACAGGGTTTCATCTTGCTGGCCAGGCTGGTCTCGAACTCCTGACTGCATGTGATTCCTACTCCTTGGCCTCCTGAGTTCTGGGATTACAGGTGTGAGCCACCACACCCGGCTGCATTCTTTCATTTGTAGTAGCATTATCCCAATCTCTGCTTCCATCATCATATTACCTTTCCTACTAGTAATTCCAATCATTCTGCCTCTTTTACCAGGACTCTTGTGATTACACTGGACCCACCCTGATAACCTAACATATTTTCCTCATCCCCAGCTTCTTAATTTAATGACTTACGCAAAGTGACTTTTACCATGTAAGGTAACACATCCATAGGTGCCAATAATTAGAATGTGGATATCTTGGTGGCAGGAAGGAGACATTATCTAATGTAACACACACACATTAATAGCTTTGGGTTAGAAATAATGTGATGAAAAATAAGAACAATCCCCAAAATAGGAAAAGCAGTGTAAACAATAGACAGATGAAAAAATTAAAATAAGAAAGAAAATTAGTTGAAGCCAAAAAAAAAAAAAAAAAACTCAAATAAAAAATGGAATCTATTAGAAAAGTTTAGATAGACTTTCAGGCATTTCAAGGATATCAGGATGATGGAAGGAAAAGTCTATGATTTTTCCAATATGAGAGATTAAGGACAAAGCAATTTAATTTAAATGTTATGGAAAAGAGGAACAAAAAAAGACAAGGAAATCCCAAATGATAGAATTTTGAATTATGTAAGGAAAGCAAATACTAGCAATAGCTGAAAAAATAAATGTTTCTCCAGTATCATTTACAACACCTGAAAGATACTTGGCAATAGTCATAATTCAGTTCTCCCCAGGTTTTTTCTTAGGAGGATATCCATAGAAACTGATAATAATTGTGTAGAAACTGTGATAAAAATAATATGAGCTAGAAATGACAGGTCAAATCTCACCAGCCACCACATACCTGCCAGGCTGCCCTGAGGCCTAAAGTACCAATATCCTTATATTCTGAAATAGCTGTATGAGGAGCTCCGTAGACCCACTCCTCAGCAAAACGATCGTAACTGTTGAGAAATCATTCAAAATAAAAATAACAACCAAAAAGCAATTATAGCAATCATTTAAAGACTAGAAATTGTTGTAAGGGAAAATAGCAAATGCGAAATCATTTGTTCAAGAAAATTGACTAAATATGAACAAGAATATCAAGAGTCTGTGGTACTGAAGCCATGACCTATTCCTTCCTCCACAAGCTCAGCATGATGTAAGCTCCGCTCTGGGTTGGTACAGCCAAAAAGATGGAGCTCACTCTCTCACCAGTTCTCAGCCAAAAATACTACAGTACCACCAGAAAGGGGCACACTACCAGCATTGCTTATCCCTCTCCCTGAAATGGGAGGAATTCCTTTATCCCCAGACAGGGCTTGTGACAGGGCTGGGACTCACTTCTTCAGTGCCCCTCTGCTCAAACCCCCAGAGGGAGCATGCAGACTGGCAGGTCATGGGGAGCGTTTTCAGGCCCCACAGCAGAATCTAGGTGTGAAAGTTTACTGCTCTGGAAGCCCCAGTGGGCATGTGTTACCCAGTGCTCTTTTGGTTTTTCCATCTGTAGGTGGCTTATGTTAATGAGCTCAATAAGACCCTCTGTCTTATCACAAGGACAGAGGGCTCTCCGTATACCAGGTTTTTGCCTTGGTGTACCAGAAAAATCAGATCACATATGAGCTTGGAGGATGGGTGTAAGGTTTTATTGAGTGGAGGTAGCTCTCAGCGAGGTGGATGGGGAGGTCAGAAGGGGGATGGAGTGGGAGGGTGATCTTCCTCTGGAGTCAGGCCTTGACTCTCCTCCTACCACCTCCAGCCAAAGTTCATGTCCTCCTACCGTGGATGGACTGTTGGCATCTGTTGGTGCCTGTCAGTGTGCTCCTCCACTCTTCTGTTCTTCTTGACATCCAGTCACCTGTGTGTGTCCACTAGGGTCTTGGGGTTTGTATAGGAACAGCATAGGGGGTGTGGCAGGCCAGAGTGGTCTGGGAAAATGCCACATTTGGGTGTGGAAAAAGGAGTGCCTGTCCTCACTTAGGTCTGTGGGTACAAGCCCGAGGGTGGAACCCTGGCCAGGGACCGTGCCTTTCTCTACCCAGCACTTCTTTGCCTCTCCCTACCACCCCCCTGCCGCATGTTATCCCAAGCTCTACTGTTGTGGAGAATAAATTCCAGCTAAGTTTATCTGAGAAATTGAGGGTTCCTTTCTTCAATCCAGAAAGGGGTGAGTGGTATTCTCCAGGCACAGCACACTGAGAATACTGGAGCTCTGATTGTTCTTGCTCAACTTTACTTGCAGCATAGAAGATCCACAGGGAGAGATGCAGCCAAGAAGACTTGGAACTAATTCCTCTGTCATAAAACAGAAGTGTCACTCCCAAAGGAGCGAGCCTTTTTCCCCACCCCCAGTTCTGAAATAGTGACTCAGAGATTTTGCCCAGGGGTAGAGGCAGGCCATAAAAACAAAGAACTCTAAGTTCTCTCCAAAGTAACTAAATTTACTTGGAACAAAGTGTGGAGAAGTTTAAGTCTAAGGTGTCCTCTGGAGATTTTGGTGGTAAGCAATTAGGAGCAAGATGGCAGCCACATGAAAGCAATAAACTTAACTGTAGGTCAATAGTTTACTAAAGAAAACCAGGAAAAGAGAAAACTAAGAAGAGCCCTCCTTGGGTTAGAATGAAACACAAAGACTGACCTCAAAAACTACCCCTGCAAAGGAGCCCAAATTTAATTTGATCAGACTGCAAAGCAATCTATGCCCCAAGGCATTATCAGAAAGATTAGAGCAATCAGCCAGCAATTAGAGGACCAATATAACTAATAGCTGGACTTGATATAACCTGGGAATTAACCAAACTGCAAGGTTAAGGGCACAGTCTGCCAGGCTGTCAAATTTTCCCCAAACCTCTGACCCCTTCTGCAAAGAATTAGGGTCTAAGTCTAAAGTTAGAAAGAGGAGTTTACACAAGACTATCCTCACTTATGATACTAATACTAAGTTTGGGGTGTTATTGACTGAACTGTGCTCCTCCAAAATTTATACGTTGTAGTCCTAACCACCAATGTGACTGTCTTTGGAGATAGGTCCTTTATGGAGGTAATAAAGGTTAAATGAGGTCATAGGGGTGGTTCCCTAATCCAATATGACTGGTGCCCTTACATGAAAAGGAAGAGACACCAGGAAAGTACAATCAGAGAGAAAAGGCTGTGTGAGGACACAGCAAGAAGACGGCCATCTGCAAGCCAAAGAGAGAAGCTTCAGGAGAAAAAAAACCTTTGTCACCTTGATCTTGAACTTCCAGCTTCCAGAACTGTGAGAAAATAAATTTCATTTGTTTAAACAATTCAGTCTGTGATATTTTGTTATGGCATCCGTAGCAAACTAATACAGGAGGATTCTCAAAAGTACCCTCAGTTTCAATTTTTCACTGTAAAGACTCACAGAACATAAATATATAAATTATATAAAGTAATAGTTATAACAATATCATGTTTGTAAAAAAATACACATGTAATATATGTAACAATAGTGCAAAACAAGGTAAGAAGAAATACAGGTATATAAGAGTAATGTTTCTATATATTACTGGAATTAAATTAACATATATCTTAAGTACATTCAATTAAATTAAAAGACACAAGGTAAATCTTAAAACAACCAATAATAATAATTACTCAAAAATATTGTGAAAAATCCTTAATTAAAATATTACACTAGAAAACATTCACAATGCAATAAAAGCAATAAAGAATGATTAGTAAAACAAAAATAAACTGAGATATATAGAAAACAAAAAGTAATGGGTGGAGATAAATTCAACTCTATTGATAATAAAATTAAATTTTAGTTCATTAAACAACCCTATCCAAAGCAGAGACTGTCAGACTAGATATTAAAAAGATGGGATTTGGCTGGGCACAGTGGCTCTCGCCTGTAATCCTAGCATTTTGAGAGGTGGAGGTGGGTAGATTGCCTGAGCTCAGGAGTTCGAGACCAGCCTGGGGGACACGGTGAAATCCCATCTCTACTAAAAGAAAAAATTAGGCAGGTATGGCAGTGTGTGCCTGTAATCCCAGCTACTCAGGAGGCTGAGGCAGAGGAGAATCTCTTGAACCTGGTAGGCGGAGGTTGCAGTGAGCCGAGATCGCTCCACTGCACTCCAGCCTGGGTGTCAAAGTGAGACTCCATCTCAAAAGGGAAAAAAAAAAGATGGGATTTGACTATGTTATCTTACAGGAGACACACTGTAGAATCAAAGATACAAACAGATTGAACATAAAAGGAAAGATAAAAATATGTCATGCAAACAAAAACTTTATGAAAGCAAAAATGGCTACTCTAATGTCAGACAAAATAAACTTCAAACAAAAAAGTTACTAGAGGAAAAATAGGGATTTATTATTGAAAAATGTTTACTCCATCAGGAATATTTAACAATTATATGCACATAATAAAGGATCATATATCTATTGATATGTCTTATCAATAGAATAAAGGACAAAGACCACATAATCATCTCAATAGATGCAAACAAAAGTATTTTATAAAACCCAACATCATTTAATGATAAAAATCCACATCAAATTAGTCAATAGAAAAGAACTTTTTCTATCTGATAAAGGCATCTACAAAAACCCACATGAATGCCATACACAATAGTGAAAGACTGAATGCTGGTCCCCTAAGATCAGAAACAAGGATGCCTGCTCTCATTACTTCTACTCAGCATTGTGCTAGAGGTTCTAGCCAGGGCAATTATTCAAGAAAATAAAATAGAAACCATCTAACCAGGAAGAGAAGAAGTAAATCTATTTTTATTCTCAGGTAACATGATCTTATATAGAGGATATCCTAATGAAGCCATTTAAAAGCTAGTTTCAGTGATAAACATATTCAGCAATTTTGCGGGGTACCGAACAATGTACATTACTTAATTGTACCCCCAAAAAAATGAAATTCAAGAAACAATACAATTTAAAGTAACATAAAAAATACTTAAAAATCAACTTAGCAAAAGAAGTGCAAGACATATACTTTGAAAACTACAGAATATTGCTGAAATAAATTAAAGAAGACCTAAATAAAAAGAAAGACATCCCATGTTTATCGATCAGGACAGTTAATATTATTAAGATGACAATACCTTCCAAATTGATATATAAATTCAATACAATTCCTGTCAACATCCAAATGGTGATCTTGCAGAAATGAAAAACTGATCATAAAAATTCGTATGAAATTTCAAAGGATCATGAAAAGCCAAAGTAATATTGAAAAAAAAGGAACAAAGTTGGACAATTTACATTTTTCCCATTTTAAAATTTACTACAAAGCTACACTAAGTAACACATAAAGATGAACATATAGGTCAATTCAATAGAATTAGAGTTCAGAAGTAAACACTCACATTTATGGTAAATTCATGTTCAACAAGTCCCCAGAAAATTCAGTGAGGGGTAGCAGAGGAGTGGTAATAGACTTTTCAACAAATGCTTAACTGTGCTCCTCCAAAATTTATACGTTGTAGTCCTAATCACCAATGTGACTGTCTTTGGAGATAGGTCCTTTATGGAGGTAATAAAGGTTAAATGAGGTCATAGGGGTGGTTCCCTAATCCAACATGACTGGTGCTCTTACATGAAAAGGAAGAGACACCAGGGAAGCACAGAGAGAAAAGGCTGTGTGAGGACACAGCAAGAGGATGGCCATCTGCAAGTCAAGGAAGATGGCCATCTGCAAGCTGGGACAACTGAATATTAAGATACGAAAAAAGGCCAGGAGTGGTGGCTGATGCCTGTAATCCCAGCATTTTGGAGGCCAAGGCGGTTGGATCACTGGAGGTCAGGAGTTCCAGACCAGCCTAGCCAGTATGGTGAAACCCTATCTCTACTTAAAATACAAAATTAGCCAAGCGCAGTGGCACGCACCTGTAATCCCAGCTACTCCAGAGGATGAGGTAAGAGAATCACTTGAACCTGCGAGGTGGAGGTTGCACTAAGCTGAGATCACGCCACTGCACTCCAACCTGGGCGACAGAGCAAAACTCCATCTTAAAAAAGAAAAAGAAAAACAAACATGCAAAAATAAAATAAAATAAAATTGGACCTCTTACTCATATCACCTACAAAAATTAACTCAAAATAAATTTTAGACCTAAACATAACAGCTAAAAGTAAAGAAATCTTAAAATATGTATGTATATGTGAGCAAATCTTTATGGCCTTGAGTTAGTCATAAACCTTAGTAAAACACCCAAAAGTGACAAATGAAAAAGTAAATAAATTGGACTTCTCAAAATTAAAAACTGTGTTTCAAAGGATAGCATGAAGAAAATAAAAAGACAATACACAAAATGGAAAAAACGTTTTCATGTATCAGATAAGAAACTTATATTTAGAAGATTTAAATAAATATTATTATATCGAGAATGTATAAAGAAATCTCAAACTCAATAATAAAAAGACAAATAAACAAATTTTAAAATAGGCAAAGTATTTAAATAGACATTTCCCCAGGGAAGATATACAAATGACCGATAAGCACATGAGAAGATGTTCAACATTATTGGCCACTTTTAATGGCAAAACTGCAATGTCTTTTGCACCAATCCAATAAATCAAAACCATAATAGGACGTCACTGCATACCCCCTAAGATGGCTTTTGTCAAAACAAAGAGATAATAAAAAATTATGTGTGGACATTAAAAAAGTGTGGAAAAGAATCTGGAGAAATTTGAATCCTCATACACCCGTTATTGATGGGAATGTAGCATAGTACAGCCACTTTGGAAAACAGTCTGACAATTTTTCCAAAGGTTATACACAGAGTTACCATAGGACCTCACGATTTCACTTCTAGGTATATTCCAAAGAGGAATAAAAATTTATGTTCACACAAAGAGTTGTACATGAACGTTCATAAAAGCAGCGTTCACAATATCGAAAATGTGGAAACAAACCTAAGGTTTATCAACAAAGAATGGATAAACAGTGTGGTATATTCACACAATGGAATTTTATTCAGCAATAACAACATATGAAGTATGGTACATACTAAGACATCAGTGAAGCTTACAAACATTATGTTAATGAAATAAGGTAGTCACAAAAGACTATATTTTCTATGATTTCACTTAGAGGAAATGTCTGGAATACGGAAATAATTAGAGATGCAAGAAGATTTGTGGTTGCCTAGGACTTGGAGTTGGGGGTTAAGAAAAAATGGGGAATGACTTCTAAAGAGTACTCCATTTTTCTTAAATTTGACTTTGGTGATGGTTGCACCACTCTGTGAATATACTAAAAAACATAGAATTGTACATTTTAGGTGGATTAATTATATGGCATAGGAAGTATATCTCAAAGAAGCTGATATATTTATGTATGTATATTTACAAAGTCATGCATTCTTTAATGATGGGGATATGCTCTGATAAATACATTGTTAAATGATGTCATCATTGTGTGAACATTATAGTGTACTTACACAAACCTAGATGAGTTCACTTACCACATACTTGGGCTACATGGTATAGCCTATTTTTCCTAGGCTACAAACCCATACAGCATGTTACTGTATTTAATACTGTAGACAATTGCTTCAGAGTAGTGTTTATGTAT
This sequence comes from Piliocolobus tephrosceles, assembly GCF_002776525.5. Taxonomy (NCBI): domain Eukaryota; kingdom Metazoa; phylum Chordata; class Mammalia; order Primates; family Cercopithecidae; genus Piliocolobus; species Piliocolobus tephrosceles. The sequence continues at coordinate 2,486,395 of NC_045438.1, forward strand.
CTAAACATATCTAAACATAAAAGAGGTTCAATAAAAATATGGCACTATAATCTTATGAGACCACAGTCATATATGTGGTCCATAGTTGGCCAAAACATCATATGAGGAACATGACTGTATATGTGCCATACACGACATTTTCATCAACATATTTGTGTGTGTATTCATATATATATGAAGAAGAAATTATTGGGGAAGCTTGGTTATATATTTTTCTCCTGAAATCAGCTGGATTTGTAAAATCCGATTTGTAAAAGTACAAATTGTTAGATATCATTAAAACAATCGTACAAACTGAAGGGAAACATATTTTATCTTTTTTTATTATTAAAACAAAAGCCTATGCCCAGCAAAGAAACTTTACTATATTCCAAGATGAAAAAAAAAAAGTATGTAAAGATTAATAAAGACATCTAGATTATGAACAAGACTGGAAAATAGTCAGTATATCTTATAAGAAGAAAATGGAAAGATCTGAATTCTTACATCTGGAAAACAAACATTGGGGTAGATGTCACAGAACTCCATGAATGCGTGAATGTTACATCTAAGGTCAACATAATACAAAGGAATGATTTTGTAAATCAAGAAGATAATTTAAAAATAAATATAATGACATCTATTGAAATAATTAAGTGGAAAGAATTCATTAACCCTAAATATGATACCAGCAGAAAAAATTATTTTCTTCAAAAAGAGACAGTAAGTCCTTGATACACTTGCAAAAATAGCGATCTCTAGAGTTTATTTTGAAGTGCCAACAAAGCTCTCCTCCACTGCTAAAATCCAGCTAGATAAGTGAAGTTTCAGACACAGAGAGGTAATTCTCATTTTGAAATGAATTAATCAAGCATGCTATTAGATGGAATTTAAAGTCATGAAACTGGGTGATATCACAAAGGGAGTGTATATAGAAAGATCAGGGTAATTAATAAAGTGTAAATAGATGTAGATAGTATATATGGAAAATAACATGATAGATATAATCTATGATTTACCAAAATAATATATTTGAAGGGATAATTCCTAATATTGAGTTGATCACAAATCAAGTACAGTTCATGGTATTTCAGTTCAGGCTTAAGAAATAGTCATTGGCAGCTCACTAGATGGAAAATAGAATGAGAGCCATTATATTAAAATTTAATTTCACAGCAAAGACTGAGAGATAAGATTCAAGATTGATACTTTGCAGGTTGGCCTCCCAAGAAGTTGGAAAAGCCAAGCTTGTCTGACAATTGGCTATAGCATATCCCTGTAAAAAGGCAATCTATTCTGGTCAACTGCAAGTCTTACACAACTCTGTAATGTCAGGGGAGGGTCTCTACTTCCCAATACTGGTTGTTGAGATGGAAAATCTTGGTTCCAGTTTCAAGTATCACACAGCTGAAACCACAAGTCTTGGACCCATGGCCTGGTATCATGCCAGAGGAAGAGTTAACATGTACCCAACAAGATAGAGCAAAATTAAGATCAGGTTTCCTTTGGGAGGAAATGAGTAGATGGAATTATGAAGAGATATGATTTACACTGTATACTTTCTAGCATATTTTAAATTTCATATACTGTGCATGTATTACCTACACAATTTTTTTCTAAAAGTGGATAAGTATCTACATTTTTGACAACGAAAAGCACTGACACCATGTTATGTTTAGATAAAGCAATGTTCTCATGCGATAAGAGTAACTTGAAACTTCAGTTTTCTCACTAATTTAATTAAGTACAAAGCATTTAGTATACATTATTAATCTGCTTCTCTCCAACATCCCAGCTAGACACTTTCTCAAGTAACTTTATCCACTTCTTCTGATAGTTATAAAATCACAGTTTAAACTCTTCTTAGATTTATTTGGAAGCTTTCAGCCTGATGTGAAAAATGAAACCTTATTATCAAGTTAATTTTGTCCTTGCCAAGGCTGACTTTTCTGCTTGCTTTGGAGGCTCTGCACCTTTTAAAATATACAAATGAAATAAGCGATTATTTTAATTTTTCATGTTACTTGTTCTTTTCATGTTATGGTATTTTTAATAGCTTATTTCAGTAATCTGCACAATGCTTTGATTCAACATTAGAGTTTGAAAGATTCCGTTTTCAAATTAGGTTTAGGAAACCCAGTTATATTCACTATTTACAATAACACCTTCTCTATGGCTAGATACATAATATGTACTAAGTGGTATTGCGCTTCTCTAAAATTCAGAAAATAATCTTTTTCCTCTTTTCTTTTCAGTCAGTGAATCATTAATGCCTAATTCTAACAATTCTGAAAGGTAAATGGACCTCAAAGTTTATAAACATAGGGCCACCAGTCTCTTGGCCAACCAACAGAGGGAGCCCACACTAGATAGATGCACAGCAAATACTCCCATATGTAAAAAGAAGGTGATACTATTCTGCCAATGGTATTTAAAACAGGTCCGAATGTACAATATAGTGTAAGGGGAGTGGGAATGTGTTGCTCTACTGTAGATGTAACATCCCCGGCAACAGCAACCATTATCTAGGCACCATCATTCCTCCTTCAATATGTGCCAACTGCGTAATACATTTTATCTCTTGAATCACTACAACACTTGTGAGGCAGGTACCATTATTATTCCTATTCTGTTCTGAAAATAATCCTAAGCTCATATAGCTAGAAAATTTGGCAAAACCAGTATTTAAATCCTAATAAGCTGTATGACCTCGGAGTATATGTTTTTAAGGACTGTACTAGGGCAGCTTCCCAGCAAATTGTAGGAATGAAGATATTCTTGTTTGAAATAGTTATGTGCACATGCCAATTTTATAGATACACTTAAGATGGGGAGAGGTAAATGGACACTTTTCCCGGTACCAGCAAAATGACAAGTAGGTTTATACCACAGTTCTTTTGAGGTCAAAAATATCTCTGCAAGGCCATAGTTCTTGCTCATCATACACACAGCTGTGGATTAAGAAAAAAAGTGTTCTGTGCTGTTTTGGTGTATTAGGTATGTGAACAGTCTGCTGAAGAACCCAAATGCACAGGATTTGTTCCCTCTTCAATGATCTTTGGCCTATCTATATCTTCAGCCATGAGCAAACAGCTACATATGAATTTTTATCAGATAATGTATTCATATCCATAAGACATTTCCGCAGCACTTTTATTGATATATTGACATATCTTGGCCTAATCCACATATTTACTCAGGAAAAAATATGTACAAATCTCTAAAATAAAATTGTCTAGGAAATAGCATTATTTATAAGCATAACTTGACAGCTCCATATTCACATCCCATTATGGTATCCATGGTGCAATATATTTTAAGATAGCCTTCATGTTTACCTTTACATTTACAAAATAAATGAAAATTCTGGAAGTTTACTGTGCAGAGAAGCTATGAATGTGTAATATTTCTATTTCCGTGAAAGCTTCTCACCAGCCATATTTGCCTATGGGATCTGTATCTCCTTTGTTCCCTGTACTGAGTAAACCCCTCACCAAGACAGTTGATTGCTGAATTAAAATCTGAGGAGAGAAAGAAATAAATTTCTGCACTGTTTGTACAACAATATATTCAGCAGTGGACTGTAAGACATTATGACTTAAAGTAATGCTGTAGAATGCTAACAACAAAGAATTTAGAGCAGACTCAGAGGGAACTCATAATCATAAAGTCATCCTTAGACAAGGATAATAAAAACACAGTTACAGTAAACAGACTGAGTCCTCAATCACACTGGATAAATCATAAGGTAAAAAATGGTAAAAGCAAACTACAGACATCATTTGACCACGGTAGAAAGAAATGATCAAACAATGAGGTAATAGAAATGTCACAACACTGGAGCTGGTGTTCATTACGACTTCTTTCAGTCCCATTCATTCCCCTTAAAGGTCAAAGAAACTTTGGGAATGATGAAACACCACTTTCATTTTCCTTTGTTCCCTCTTTCCCCGGTTTTAAAGTCTCTCTTAGGAGTCTTACCTGAGATCTGGCTTGAATGTTACATTGTGTTGATGACAATAGCCACCCTTGGTTTGGAGAGAAAAGCCAATATGCTTTCTCTTGAAACCTAATATGACCCAAATAGTCTTAAAAATAATCATATTGTTGTTAGAAAAGTTTCAATATACTGGGAGTTTCAATGTCTGGGAGTGCAGACATTGCACTTTCTACTGTTAGAAAGGTTTCAATATACTGATAAATGGGTTTATAGAAATACTGAAGAATTAGCATAAAAAACAAATTGTCTAATAATTCAAAGGCAGAAATTCCTATTGCTTAACCTTCATGGAAGGTAGAAAATGAATTGCTGGGACACTGGCTTTGCTCAAAAATCATGGATGACATTTCCCAGGAAATCATAAAATCAGATTCCCTGAGCCTTGTGAAATCAAACAAGTGAATGTTTTTTATTTTAAGGAACTCCTATGCATTTAACCACTTCTCTAGGGACCCTAGAGTAATAATAACTAATATAACACATGCACAGTAATGAGAAAGTCTAGGAAAATTGGGTCTTGGGTCAAGAGTCAAATGTGATCAAACTGAACTGCCCATGTCTTGACTAAAAAGTGAAGGAATTAACTCAAATTTATCTTTTATACTTAAATAATCTAAACTTTGACTTTAAAAAATTATTCATTTTGAGAGTATTTGATTAAATCTGTTTGGGATAGTTACTTTATGACCTGGGTTAGACTTCTCAGAGGCCACTAAGAGGCATATAGAGCCCATAAATCTAGTAGGAGAGGTTAAACAGCCAGTTGCCAAGACCTACTGATACTAATCTTGACCATTTGGTAGATTTTATTCACTTAACCAGTTTTAAGTCTCATGTGACTCTGGAGTCTACATCTGTCTATGTATTTCTTAGGCATAGGCTAACCTGCTGTAAAAGAAACTCAAAAATACCAAAGCTCAAATTAGATTGTATTTTTTTTCCTTCACTCTCTCACAAAATAATCCAGAGGAAGACAGCAGTCCAGGATAGGAAGGCAAGTTCCATAAGAACATCCAGAAACTCAGGTCATGGATAAAGACCCTGTCATCCTCATTAGGAACCTTTCTCACCTTTTCTCTCTAGGTCTAATGTCTCTGGCTAGTATAATCTTCGTTTTCTAGCTAATAAGGAGGCAGAAAGAGAGAAGCAAAGCAGCATTTGTTTAAAGGCTGTGTGTTGACAATAGTACATATTGCTTCTACTTGCATTCCATAGTCACAGGGCCATATGTATGGGAAAAAGAAGCTGGAAACTTAAATTTGAAGTTATGCAACACCACACCTTACTAAAACTATGGTGTGTGTGTGTGTGTGTGTGTGTCTGAGTGTTTGAAGAACTCCGTTGCCCTGAAGTAAAAAAAATGAGAAAAGTAATGAAAGAAAACAAAACTTGTCTCTTCACATATTAAAAGGTGAAGCTAACTCAATCAACATGCCTTAAAAGTGGAACTCATGTAGCATTCTCCAATGGAGCACATTTCTAGGTGCCAATTGTCGTAAGAGAACTAATTAGTACAAGGTTTCATTTGCGTAGTATTAGTGAATCATATAAAAATTATAACAAAGACTATATCAAGAGCCATATTTTGCATCTCTTGTGATTCTCTTTTATGTTCAAAATGATGTTGCCATGATTTTTTTGTCATTAAATGATTTTTGACAATTTTATTGTATTTTTTATTATTTCAGGTCTTTGCCAAATAAAATGGATAAAGATTTCTGGCTTTTTCAGTTACCGGGAAGGGGATCATCACACATCGGGGCCTATCATGGCAGGGGAGGGGGGAGGGATTGCATTGGGGAGTTATACCTGATATAAATGACGAATTGATGGGTGCTGACGAGTTGATGGGTGCAGCCCACCAACATGGCACAAGTATACATATGTAACAAACCTGCACGTTATGCACATGTACCCTAGAACTTAAAGTATAATAATAATAATAATAATAATAATAATAATAATAATAATAATAAAACGATTTCTGGCTTTTAAGGTGATTTTATTTTAAATCTGAAAATTATAGGACAGTTTAATCTTAGTCCTTGAAGATAATGGAATGGAATGAATTATAGTTCCCAATTATGCTGCCTCCCTTAGGAAAATTATGTGCACTTATTTTCATGTGACTAGTAGTCTATTTCTGCGGTTTAATTCTATTTTCCCACCTATTTACATCAGCATAGTCATGTGACTTGTTTTAGCAAGTAAGATGTGGGAAGAGTAGCCACCATTCAATTTCTGAGCAAATGCTTTATCAGAGATGGCATGTTTTTTCTGATTCTCTGCCTTAGCAGTAGCAAATCTTGCAAAGGGCCTGCGCCTTTAGCCTGGAACCCAGAACGGAAAGACACACAGAAGTGAGCTGCTGTGGCTGTGCATAACGTCTAGTTTTATATGTCACTTTAACTGGGCCAAAGGCTGTGGAGTTCACAGACGTTTGGGCAGAGGTTGCTCTGGGTGTGTCTGTGAGGGTGTGTCTGAATGAGATTAACACCTGAATTCACAGACTGAGTAACGCACATTGCCATCCCTAATGAGGGCGGGCATCATCCTATCAGTTGAATGTCTGAATGGAACAAAAAGACTGACTTTCTCAGGAGTAAGAGGGAATTTCTCCTGCTTGACTGCCTTTATGTGGATCATAGGCATTCTCCTGCTGTTAGACACGAACTGAAGCATCAGCTTTTCTTGGGTCTCAAGCCTGCAGGGCTTCAGACTGCAACTGCATTATTCACTCTCCTGGCTCTCATACCTTCAGACTCAAACTGGAATTATGCTATTCCTGGGTCTACAGCTTGCCAACTACACATCTTGGGACTTCTCAGCCTTCGTAATTGCATAAGCCAATTCCTTATTTAAAAATTTCATATATATGTATACAAGTTCCTATTGGTTATGTTTCTCTGGAGAACTGACTGTATCAGATACAGAAGATGAGCAACAAACTAACTTAAAATGTGTTAAACCATTGAAATATGGGCATCATTTGTTACAATGGCAAAACTCATTAAAACGGGTTGATCTATAAGAGTTATATATATGTACTACATACAAAACCTTTGTAAAAAAAATGTTGCAAGTATTTTCTCATACTGTAGCCTAGCTTGTTTTTTAACTTTTATTTTAAGTTATCTTAAAATAAAATATACAGGGGTATCTGTGCAGGTTTGTTACAAAGGTAAACGTGTGTCATGGGGTTTTGTTGGACAGATTGTTTCATCACCCAGGTATTAAGTCTAGTACCTATTAGTTGTTTTTCCTGATGCTCTTCCTCCTTTCGCCCTCCACCCTCCAATAGGCCCCAGTTTCTGTTGTTTCTATGTGTCCATGTGTTCGCATCATTTAGCTCCCACTTATAAGTGAGAAGATGCAATATTTGGTTTTCTGTTCCCGTGTTAGTTTGCTAAGTGTAATAGCCTCTCGGTCCATCCATGTCCCTGTAGACCTGATCTCATTACTTTTTATGGCTGCATGGTATTCCATGGTGTATATGTACCACATTTTGTTTATCCAATCTATCATTGATGGGCATTTAGGTTGATTCCATGTCTTTGCTATTGTGAGTAGTGCTGCAGTGAACATACACATGCACATGTCTTTACAGTAGAATGATTTATATGCCTTTGGGTATATACCCAGTAATGGGATTGCTGAATCAAATGGTATTTCTGTCCTTAGGTCTTTGAGGAATGGCCACTTTGTCTTCCACAATAGTTGAACTAATTTCCATTCGTGTCAACAGTGTATAAGTGTTTCTTTTCCTCTGCAATCTCACCAGCATCTATTATTTTTGACGTTTTAATAACAGCCATTCTGATTAGTGTGAGATACATCTCATTGTGGTTTTGATTTGCATTTCTCTCATGATCAGTGATGTTGAGGATTTTTTCATATGATTGTTGGCCTCATGTATGTCTTCTTTTGAAAAATGTTCATGTCCTTTCCTTTTAAAAACTAGAGATTTTAATTTTAATGAAATCTAAATTAACTTTTTTATGGTTAGTGTTTTGAACTCTAAAATATTTTACCTAGCCCTTTATACTTCTGTATAGATGCATATATACACACACATACATATGTTAATATGTGTTTGTGTGTGTGTATGTGTCTGCATTAAATCTACACTCTTGCCATGTGATCTCAATTTCTGCTGTAGTTTTTTTTTTTTTCTCTTTTCCTCTTTTACTAAGATTTCATAGATTAACTGCCTACCCTACATATCCCATTTTTTTCTCTACTACTTGGTATTTAAAGTACATCTTTATTTTTTTAAATGGTTGCTTTAGCATTACAACTTGCCCCTTTACCTATCACAGCCTGCCCTAAAGTAACATTATATTACTTCATACATACTGAAAGACCTTTATGAGAACACATCTCTCATTTCCACCTCTCACTTTGTATCATTGTTGATATTGTAGACATATATTTTATTTCCACAAATATTATAAAGCCTACGTTACTTTGTTAGTTTTTTAAATCAATTATATATTTTCTTATCCTAATAGACTTTATTTTTAGAGCAGTCTTTATTTCATAGAAAAAGTAAGTAGACAGTATAGAAAATTCCCATACACTCCCTGTTCCCACACATATTTAACCTCCCTGGCTATCAACATCCACCATCGGAGTGGTACATATGTTACAGCTGATGAGCTTACATGAACATATTGTTACCCAAAATCCATAGTTTACATTAGGGTTTATTTTTGGTGTTGTACAATTTATGAGTTTTGAAAAATGCATGATGACATGTATCCATAATTATAATATACAGAATAGTTTCACTGCCATAAAAAAAAATGCTTTCCACCTATTCATCCGTCCATCACCCCAATCCCTAGTAACCACTGATCTTTTTATTGTATCTGTTGTTTTGCCTTTTCCAGAATGTTATATAGTTGGAATCATACAATATGTAGGTATTTCGTATTACCTTCTTTTGCTTAGTTATATGCATTTAACGCTCCTCCATGTCTCTTCATGGCTTCATAGCTCATTGCTTTTTAGTAATATTATTACTGAATAATATTTCCTTTTCAGGATGTAACAGTGTGTTTATTCATTCACCTAATGAAGGACATCTTGGTTGCTTTCAAGCTTTGTCGATTATGAATAAAGCTCCTGTCAACATCCATGTGCAGGTTTTTGTGTGAACATGAATTTTCAACTCCTTTGGATACCAAGGATCATGATTGCTAGATCATATGTTAAGAGTATGTTTAGTCTTGTAAGAAACCCCCGAACTCTCTTCCAAAGTGGCTGTATCATTTTGGATTTCCAACAGCAGTAAAGGAGAATTCCTGTTGCCCTATATCCTTGTCAGCATTCGTTCTCATCAGCGTTTTTAATTTTGATCATTCTAATAGTTAGGCAGTAGCATCTTGTTGTTGCTTTAACTTGGAATTTCCTAGTAAAATATGATGTTGAATGTCTATTCCTATGCTTACTTGTCATCGCTAAGTCATCTTTGATGAAGTGTCTGTTCGAATATTTTGCTCATTTTTAAATCAGGTATTAACAGTTTGTTTTGATATTGTTGAGTTTTAACAGTCCTGTGCCTATTTTGAATAACAGTGTTTTATCAGATATATTTTTTGCAAATGTTTTTCCTCAGGTTCTGGCTTGTCTTCTCATTCCTTTGTCTTTTGGAGAGCAGAATTTTTTAATTTTAATGAAGCCCAAATTATCCATTATTTATTTCATAAATCATATCTTTGACATTGTATTTAAAAAGCCATTGCTATACTCAAATCATCTAGATTTTCTAGTTTTTGATTTTCCATTATATATTTAGGTCTATGATCCATTTTAAATTAATTTTTGTGAAAGATGGGAGTTCTATGTGTACATTCGTTTTCTTGCATGTGGATGTCTCAATTATACTTTAGTCAGTTTAAGGAGGTATAGTTTCCATGTAATTTATTTACTTGAAAAATCAATTGGAAAAATTTTGACAAATAAAAACATTAAAATGCTCTCACCTCCAGAATATTCCTTACATCTATTTGCATCAATCCCTTACACATTAACCCTGGACCCTGGCAACAACTGATCTGCTTTCTGTTTTAATGGTTTACCCTCTCTAGAATTTCATACAACTGGACTCATACAGCATATAGTCTATTATTATTAATTTTACTTAGCATAAAGCTTTTGACATTCATCCATGCTGTCATGTGTATCAGTAATTTGTTCCTTCTAAATACCAAACAGTTTTTCATCAGATATATTTTGGTATATTTTTATATAGGGAACAGAAGCATAAACCATAAACAGAAATAGATAAATTGGAATTCATTCAACTTAAAAAAAAAACAATTTTTCTTCTAAAGTCATGGTTAGAATAATGAAATTGTAATACACAGCCTGGCATCTCTATTTACTGTATGATCATTATCTAGTAATTATTTCTGCATTTATCAGTTGATGGGCATTTCAGTTGTGTCCAGGTTTTTGATATTATGGATAAAACTGCTATAAAAATTCATGCAGTTTCAGTCTTTGTGTGCATATGTTTTCTGTGTCCTTGAATACATAACCAAGAGTAGATTGATTAGATTATATGAAAAGTGTCCGGTTAACTCTATAGGAAACTGCCAGCCTATTTCCAAAGCAGCTGAACCATTTTGCATTTACAACAGGAATATTTCAGAGTTCCACTTGTCCCACTATCTCACTAACACTTATTCTTGTCAGTCTTTTACACTGGGTTAGTATAGTAGGGATCTGTGTTACCTCAGTGTGACTTATTTACATTTCCTTAGTGAATAATGATGCACAGTTTTATCTACTGATTTTCTACTTGCTAATCTCTTACGAAGTGTCTGCTTAAATATATTGACTTTCTAATTGCATTGTCTTTTTCTTAGTAAGTTATCATACACTTTATATTTCAGATACAAGTACTTCATAAAATAAATGTGATGCAAGTATATTTTTCCAGTCTGTAATTACAGTTTCAATATTCTAGCCATGACTTTAGAAGAAATGTTTTTTTTAAGTTGAATGGCTTCCGATTTAACTATTTTTGTTCATGGTTTATGCTTCTGTGCCGTATATTAAAAGATAATTCCCTCAAACAAAATCACAATGATTTGCTTGTTTTTTTCCCCAAGAAATTTTGTAATATTAGTTCTTATATTTATATCTCTGATTCATTTCAAGGTGACTTTTATATATGGAGTGAGGTAAAAGTCAAAACATAGTTTTTATCATAAACAGAGTTTCAAGTATTATAGCATCATTTCTTGAAAAGGCTGCCTTTTTCCTATTACATCACCATGGCATTTTGTCCAAAATCAATTACCATTTGTTTGTTGGCCTTTTTCCTGAAATTTATTCTATTTCATTGATGTGTACGTCTATCTTTACACAAAAACCATACATTTTACAGTTAGTCTTGAAGTCAGGTTGTGAAAGTCTTCCAAATGTGTTCTTTTCCAAATTGGTTTGGTGATTTTAGGTTATTTGCATTTTCATGTAAATTCGGTTTGTCTATTTCTAACAAAATAGTCTGCTAGCATTTTTACTAGGAATGGCTTAAATCTATGGATCAATTTGGAAGACAATTTGCATCTTATTGGTTTTTAGTGTTCCAACCCGTAAATATGGAATATCTCTCTACTTTGTTTTCTTTAATTTTCTGTTAGCAATATTTTGTAGTTTCAGTGTACAGTATTAAACTTTTTTATGTTCATCTCTAAGTATTTCTTTCTTATCAATCTTATTGTAAATAAGACATTTTTAATTTCTATTTATATATAATAAATAATAAAATAGATTTTTATATATTAATCACGTAAATATGATGTAACCAAACTCACATATTAGTTCTAGTACCTTTTATTATAGATCACTTCAGATACTCTTCATTATTATGTTATCTCCAATCTATATTTTATTTATTTATTTTCTTGCCTTACCTTATTGCTGGCTGGAACTTACAGTAAAATGTTCACTATACCTGATAAGATTGAACATTATTGCCTGGGTTTTGATCTTAGGGAAAAAGTATCCATCTTTCAGCATTTAATATGATGTTGGTTAGGTTAATTTTATCAAGTTTAAAAAATACATTGTTACTCATATTTTGTTGAGAGGTTTTATTATAGATGAATGTTGAAATCTGTCCAGTATATTTTCTGCCTCTATGGAAATGATTATGTCACTTTGTTTAGTCTTTTGATGTGGTGATTTAAATTTACTAGAATTTTGAGTTAGATATTTAAATGTTGAACCAACTTTGTCTTCCTGGAGTAAACATTACTTGGTCATAATACATTATCTTTTTTGTGTTTTTTGATATGCTAGTATTTTAATACAAATTATTGCATCTATATTTATGAAGGAAATTGGTTTCAGTAGTTTGTGTTTCAAGGATCTTTGCCTGGTTTTGGCAATAGAGTGATCCTAGCTATATATACTTTTTGCTTGCTGCTGTATTGTTACCTACATACTTAGGTATCTACTTAGGTAGATAGAGTGCTTTATTTTAATTGAGCCTAATATCTCTCTTGCAGTCACACTTAAAATGTACCACATAGATCAATATCATGTCTTTTTTATTTTATTTTATTTTATTTTTACTCCAGGATTGCATCTGAGATACCTTATTACATTTAGTCATCACGTCTCTTTACACTTCTCTTGGTTGTGGCAGTTTCTCAGATTTATTGTTGGTGACCTTGACAGCTTTGAGGATTACCGGTCAGGCATTTTGTAAAATGTCTCTCAATTGGCATTTGTCAGATATTTTACTCATGATTAGACTGGGGTTACAGGTTTTGTAAGACAGACCACATTAGTAAATTACCATTTTTATCCCATAATAACAAGGGCACATACTATCAACATGACTTTTTAGCGTGGTTGTTGATCTTATTCACTTGGCTGAAATTGGGTTTGTCAAGTTCCTACACTGTAAAGTTACTCTTATTTTTCTCCATTTTCAAACACCGTACATTTTAGAAGGAAGTCACGATGTGTATAGCCAACACTTCAAAATCAAGGGATTATACACTCCCTCCCTAAGGGCAAAGTATCTACATAAACTACTTGAAATTTTCCTGCAAGAGGGATTTGTCTCTTCTCTCTCATTTACTTGTTTATTTAATCATTTATTTCTATTCATATGACCTCATGGATATTTATCTTGTATTTGGGCCTATAACCCAATACTACTCACTTTTTGCTGAAATTGTTCCAGCTTTGGACATTTGGAGCTCTTTCTGTTGGTTCTTGCACTCTTTTAGCATATCCACCTAATTATTGGTTTGTCATTTTTTACTTTCTTATTTTCTGACAGTATAAGATGCTCAAGGCTCAGCTTGTATATTAACTGCCCAGCCATTCCTCCAAAAAACCTTGTACTTGTTTTTTGGTTTGTTTTTGAAATAGGGTCTCACTATGCTACCCAGGCGGGAGAGCAGTGGTGCAATCTCAGCTCACTGCACCCTTGGCCTCCTAGGTTCATGTGATCCTCTTGCTGAGTAGCTGGGACCACAGCCACACACCACCAAGCCGGGCTAATTTTTGAATCTCTTTGTAGACACGGAGTTTCATCGTGTTGCCCAAGCTCTTGCCCAAACTCCTGGCATCAAGCCATCAGCCCACTTCTGCCTCCCAAAGTGCTGGGATTTCAGGTGCAAGCCACCACAACTCATTTGTACTTGTTTTTACATGTAGCATTTGGCTGGGTACAGTGGCTCACCTCTGCAGTCCCAGCATGCTGGGAGGTCTAAGTGAGAGAGTTCAAGACCAGCCTGAGCAACATGACAAAACCTCATGTATACGAAAAATTAGCCAAATGTGGTGGCACATGCCTATGGTCCCAGCTACATGGGAGGTTGCGGTGGGAGGATCACCTAAGCCCGGGAGTTTGAGGCTGCCGTGAGCCAAGATTGGGCCACCGCACTCCACCCTGGGTGACAGACTGAGGCTCTGGCTCAAAACAACAATAATAATAATAAAATAAATATTTATATAACTGTGGGCCTATTTTGAAAAGTAACGTTTTATTTAATCAATTTGTTGACTTAAATGTTACTGAAATGGAAAAAAGTTCCCTTGTCCTTCTTGCAGGGCATGCAATGCCCTTCTTCAATGCCCCACTGCTCAAACCTCCAGGGGGAGCATGCAGACAAGCAGGGTGTGGGGCTCCAACCCCATGGTAGCATCTAGGGGTGAATGTTTACAGCTTCTGAAACCCCAGTGGGCGTGTGTTACAGGGTGCTCTTATAGTTTTGTGCTCCTTAGGTGGTTTGGGTTAGTCAGCTCAGTTAGACTCCCTGCCTTACCACAAGGACGGAGGGCTTTCTGTATCCCAGGGTTTCCTGCGTAGGTATACTGGAAGAATCGAATCACACATGGGCTTGAGGAATGAGTACAAGGTTTTATGGAGTGGAAGTGGCTCTCAGCAGATGAGGGAATCAGAAAGGAGATGGAATGGAAAGGTGGTTTTCCCCTGGAGCCGGGCTGCTCAACTGCTGAGCTCTCCTCCCAGGCCCCAGCCAAACTCCACGTTCTTCTGCTAGTCAATTGCCTTCCTGGCTGCCAACCAGCACCTGTCCGTGTGCTCTTACGGGGTGCATTTCTCTCAATATCCAGCCGCTTGTGTCTTCTTTCGCTGGTGTGTTACTCTTGACGTCCAGCCACTTGTGTGCGTGCCCACTAGGGTGTTGGGGTTCTTATAGGCACACAATGGGGGTGCGTGATGGACCAGGGTGGTCTTGGGAAATGCAACATTTGGGCAAGAAAACAGAAATGCCTGTCCTTACCTAGGTCCCTGGGCACAGGCCTGGGGGTGGAGCCCTCACCAGGGATCTGCCGTTTTCTACCCAGCACTTCTCTCCCCTGCTCCGGTATCATTACCATGTACAAACTGTTTTCTTGTTGGTTGTAAGGATATACAAAAATCAGAAGACACAGGTCCTTCCAATAAAGATCCACAGTACAGTAATATAAGCTATAAAGTATCATTTCATAATATAATTTTAAGTAAAATAAATTTTAAAAATTTATGATATAACTTTTAAAATGTTTTGTTGTTTCAAAGTTCACATTCATGTAGATTCCCTGCTTGGATAAACATTTCAAAAATGACCCACTTGTGAAAAACTATTCACTTAGAATGCCAAACACCTTCCGATCTAAACTCTTTTTTGCTCCCCTAATTATTATTTAATATTTATCATCTCCTTATCTATTGCAAGTTTAAGGCTTTGCCTCTTATTTTATTAACAAGTAAACAATTATTTTACGCATATTATTTTTGAAGCTTTTTAGCATTCTGTACATATAAGAAGAATATTGGTACATCATAAGTGAATTTATAACATTTTCATAATATGATATGATACAGTAGTCATTGATAATTGCATTTAGAAATTTTAAATTCCATATTATGTACTCCTCACACCAACAGGAGATTACAGTGTACATATTGAACAATTAAACAATGAAAACACAATGCATTTCAAAACTGGTATCTCTAGAGGAATGTTGTCCATGTAATATATTTCATAAGCACAGCTCTCCAGCTTTACTACGTTACTAAATTTATTTGACTTTTGGATTTCATTTTATACTCTCTTCAGCATCTTGGTGTTTATTGAATGAGAC
The DNA here is from genome assembly GCF_002776525.5 of Piliocolobus tephrosceles. Taxonomy (NCBI): domain Eukaryota; kingdom Metazoa; phylum Chordata; class Mammalia; order Primates; family Cercopithecidae; genus Piliocolobus; species Piliocolobus tephrosceles. Next base: position 2,501,999 of record NC_045438.1, read on the forward strand.
ATATTCTGTGAGCGGTTTTGTCAACAAACCCAGTAAGTGTTATACTCACAGTAAGTATGTTCTACGTATGTCTAACTATATTCTAAGTAAGTATGTCAAACTAAAGCTAAGTCCCTGAAATTTATCCTAAATAAATGATCTGCTATAGTTTCTTTTACACACAAGAAATCAATAAATATTAAAGGGTTAAATAAGTCCATGATGATTTCAGAAGTCTAATGTTTATATACATAAAACATAAAAACTACTCTATATTCCTCAAGTCAGTGTGAGGAAAAAGTGAGACGCAACTTCTGTGTCTATTTGCAGAATAATCATACATATTTTTCTTCCATTTGGGAGAATTAAAATCCTTGGTTTCTACACCTGGAAGTCTTTTCTCTTACCATCGCTTTTTACCTTGCACTCAAACACTATTTATGCTCAAATGCTGACTGTCACCTCAAAGTCATTTCAGAGGAATGTACTGTAGGATTTTTTACCTTGCCAACAAAGATGCTTTACTGGGCCATTTTCAATGTAATTTGGCTCTTGCATGAAAAAGACAGCCTCCTAAATTCAGATATGGCCAGATAAAAACCCTTTCATTCAACTCTATGCTATGTATTTGTCATTAAAACTCAAATTCTGCAGCAGGGCTTTGCCACTAGTCCCTGACTAAGCCTTTCATCAAGGGTTTTTATTTTTCACATTTCAGAATCTAGGGGAAACTACTCTGTCAGTCTCTGCTCACACAAAATGTAATTAGCCACATTTTGGATTTCTTTTCTTACTTAGATTGGGATACTTCATATCTTGCCAAAAAAACTTATTTTCAGATCTGCATTCCTCACACCATTATAAACATTCAGCCAGTGGTTATTCTCTTATTTGTAATATAGTTTATATATTAATTTATTTCTGAGTGTCTTATTCTTGATTTGAAACACAAATTTGCTTTCTGCTACTATTTTTTTAATTTGAATGTGGACAGAACATTGTTTCTTAATGGAACCTAATATCCATCACGCAAACATACTAATAACCATGTAGAGCAATGTCGAAAACCATGCAATGTAGGCTTTTTTAAAAGAAAATGAATTAGTGAATGATTCAATTCAGTGGTACCATAAACTTTCTGTACGTTAGCTACCCTCTGTGAATATATCTCTCAGTTTTAGAATCTGCATTAACATTTTCCATAAATCTTTGAGTGCATAGAAGTAATGATGTTTATTAAGTAACCTAGCAGAATCTAGTAAAATAAAGAATAATACAGTGTCTTGAAGAGATCCCAGAAGACCACTTAAATATCGAGAGTGTCTCACTAATGCAGTGAATAATTCCAAGGTAATTTCTCAGCTACTTCTCCACAGTATGTGAAATGACCTTCCTACTAGACATGTATTCAATTATATGTCTTGAGATATTTCCAGTGGAAATTCAAAAATGAAAAAGTGAAATTAAGTGGTCATGTTCTTATCCAAGGCCTACCTTTTCATTTTTAGGTTAACAATAAGAATACATGTATAATCTACAATTCATAATTATCAATGCATTACAAAACCTCCATATGTCTAACAGACTATACTGTAATGCTGACATTCTAAAGTTTTAAAGTCATCTAGAAAAACATAAATTTAGAGGAGAAGAAATGAAAGCTATTAAATAGTTGGACAATAGGCTTTACAGGGGGAACTTAATTGAAATGGAATTATTTAAACTACGGAATAATGTACTGCAAGGTGACTTACTGTTGAAAGAAGAAAGTATGATTATTAAGTGAATGCCAAATTGCTCTGCACACAACAAGAGAAAAAAAATCAATTAAATTTGGCAATTCCTCCTTTCATGTAGCTCCCACTCCACCTCTGTTTCCGTCTTTTCTATATAGATAAGTAACTTGAAATACAAATTGGGCAATGTCATTTTTGGGTTTGTATATCTAATCTTTTCAACACTATCATCGAAATGTTTGTCTTACATGTGAATACAAGATATAATGTAATAAGTTTATCATGATATGTTTAAAAAGAGAACAAGCTGGTCATTATAGTTATTAATCGAATAATGTCTGATGTTTTAAAATGAAAAAAGTAAAAAGATAACCATTTTAAAATATAGCAGGTTTTTTTTTTATGCCAGGGTGGATTGAATATATTGTTTTAAGCAACTCTAGAATATATTTTGTTTGTTTGTTTGATTGGTTGCTTTCGCTTCCTATCCAATCCTGAAACTTCTGTCTGTTTTCATGAATTGTACATTTCTCACTGATAACCCATCAAAAAATTATTTGGACCCCAAAGCTTTCGTTTTGGTGTTGATTTATTTAATAAAATCCACTAAATCTGGACATACATTCTCACAGCTGCTTCTCTAGTCTTCCCATACTAGATTTTTGTGGAGTTTTCAAAACCATGCTGTGATAAGCAGAATTCTAAGGTGGCTCCTAAGATTCATATCCCCCTGGCATACACATTCTGTATAATTTCCTCCTATTGAGAATGGGCATGATTGTGACATATTATATGGCAAAATTTTGCAGAGTAAGGCAGCAAACCATTTGATTCTGATTTTATCAAAATACTATTAGCTAGGTTGGCCTGACTTAATCAGATGGGAATCTTTAAAAAGGGAACCATTGAAAGCATGAATGAGATTTTCCTCTAGGCCTTGAAGACATGAAGTCCTGTGATGTGGAGAGGGCCAAAGGTTAGGGAATTGTGTGGCTTCTAGGAGCTGAAAGCAACCCCTGTCCAACAGCCAACAAGAACAGTAGGAACCTACAACCTTACAACTGCAAGGAACTAAATTCTGCAAAACCACATGAATGTGGAAGAGAACCCTGAGTTCCAAAAAAGAATATGGCTTTACCAGCTGCTTCATCTCGGCCTTGTGAGACTCTGGGCAGAGGACTCAGTCATGTCATTCCAGGACTATGAACCTACAGAATCGGGACATAATAAATGTGTTTTTTGTTTTAAGACACTAAGTTTGTTAGACTTTTGTGGGCATTTGTTGCATAAAAATATACATGCCCAGATGAAATCTAGAAGTATAAAAGTATTTTGGCCCTTCACGCTCTTACCTTTGAATTACAAAGCAATCATATATATATATATGCATGTGCACATACACACACATTTAATCAAGAAACAAATAAAATGACAGGAAAGAAGACTCTCTTAACATCCCATTTCTCTACTCCAAAATGACAACTTTCTGTGTCTCTTGTTGGTTGCTTCTTGTACAAAAATAAAAGGACAACTAAATCAAAAAGAGGTGTTTAGAGGGAGAATTAGAAGAGGTATTTTTAAAATACCAATTCTAGAAAGTTGTAATAAAATACTACCTGTAAATTTGCCATGGAACCAACCATACCACAAGTGTAGATGTGAATAGAGAAAAACTTAAATTGTAGCCAGTGTCACCTTTCCTGCCTATATCATTCCAACATGCCTAGAAGTAGCCTCACAATTCGCAAGCAGGCCTACCAAGTCCTATGATTTCCACTGGACATAAACTGTGAGTTCTACAGTTAGCCATCTTTCAAGGTCCAAATTCCATTTCCATTATTTTTGCTTCTGAATAGTTGTTAGCGGGAAGTAGGAAGAAAGAGTGATGACAAATATACTGCCTTTGCTACCCCTGCAACACATTTTTCCCTTTTTCCTGTAAGCCCAGTAAACTGCCATGCCAGTGATTTCTCCCTCTGCTCTGCTCAATAAAGCACAGCTAAAACTAAGATTATTTGCTTTCCTCTTGCAAATGCACCCTAAAGTTATATCAAAATGTTTCACTAATAATTTTTCCTCTACGCAATGTGAGAGAGACGTTTTTCTGCCATTTGATGCCAGTAATGGATTTACAAAGGCCACAACATCTAACACAAAGTAGAACACCACACCATACAAATGCCCACTCCGTTTGAAGGTTATCCATAAAAACTCTTTGACTATGATGAATCTAAGCAAAATGTGCTGCCTTCAAATTCCTTTTCAAAATGTATGTTTTAAAATTCCTGCCAGATTCCCCTTAAGCTACCCCTTACTTCTCTCTTTCGAATCACTTTTTTTCTCATTCCGAGCGTAAGGATGATGATGATGGGTAACTGATGCTATTAAGTACCCTACTGACCCAGTTGACTCTGATTAAATACCATAGTGTCAGTCAGCAAGTATTTGGCCTTAGCTATAGTAATTATCGAAGCTTGTATAAAAGCTTAACCAGGATGTTAATGTAGGAAGTTATTATGACAACTTTTGAGCAACAGATTGTTGCACTACTGACTGAAATATGTAAGGTAGCGAAATAGAGAGAGGTTCCTGATGACATTTTTACAGAAGAGCATTAGAAAGCACATAATGGTCACATAGAAAGACCATTAACATTCCCAGAGTGAATTCTGTGAAAGCGTGTCATACTCGTTCAATCCAAAAAGTGGAGGAAAGTCTCATAGCAGCTGAATTTCAGAGTAACCGCTTCCACATAAAGCATTTTGGTGTGGAAAAGTCCTGCGTATATTCATCACTTACTCATGTGCTGTAAAATGAATGCTTTCCTATTTCAAAATGGGTGGCAGTCTTACTAGAATTTTGGCAGAAATTCTGCTGTTTATAATAGCAGAAATTGTTTTCTGCTATTATAAACAACTTCTGCCTTATATCAGTTCTCTTAATGAGTAATGGGAAATGTCAAATGCTGAAAGAAAAAAAAACCCCACATTTATATATTGTTAGCTCAGCAATGAATTCAGACATATATGGTCAAAATATTATATCTTAAAGCTGTCTTACAAAAGCCAAACCAGACCTGCAGAATAGGAATTGAAATATCTGATTGCACATTCACACGAGCAATCAACTAGCCAAAGAAAGAGAGTAAAAAAGACACTTCCTAATGTTCAGCAGTATTCTATCTGTTTCCAGGAATGTGTTCCAGGCCTTAGGTCATGACAATCAAGCTGCCTGCCCTGTTCATATCACCTCATCTCTTTTAGTATTTAAGTCAAAAACACACCTGCCTAAATGCCTAAAGCTTACCACTAAATGCCTGCACAATACGGCTAAATGGGCTGAATGCAACCCAACATAGAACCTTCCAAACACGTGCTTGAAATGCACTGAGAGAAGCATTTTTATGCAAAAATGACAGAAAATGTATTCGAAAAGAAAACCTCTAACAAAGCCATAGCCAGATGGTGTTCTTTATTGGGGGCCAGCTCAGATTTCTGAGCTTCTGAAAATGTCACAGCTATTGCTGCTCAATTCTAGAGTTACATCCTAAATTTGGGAAAAACCTTTCCCATGTGAATATTATGATCCATTCACATTTGTCTTATAATTTAACATTTTGAAAATCCTTTCAATTTTTTGGTTGTACAGATGATACGTGTTCAAAAAATGCATATTTCAGTAGAAAAATATGGAAGTAATATGAAAAAAATTAAAAGTAAAAGTAAAATCTTACTGAAAATGCTATTGTTTTGACTTTGTAAGTTTTTTCTATGTACTTAGACACACATAATACATTCCAAAATGAAGTTAAATTTTATAGAGATTTGCACATTTTTTGTTACATTAAAAGTTGTCTTGTAATCATCTTCCCATATCAAAAAACACACATTCAAATTGACATTTTAAATAGTTGGATAATATTTCACTTTAAGGTAATCTCATAGTATATTTAACTAGAACTATAGAACTGTATAGATTGCTATCTCTAGCAATGTTACAACAAATATTGTTAAATCGGTCACATTGTACTCTTGTTAAAATGTTTCCTTAAAGCAAATTCCTGGAATTAGATTCACTGGGCCAAAGTATACTTGTAAATCTAATAACACACACTACCAATCATCCAAAAATTTTGCGCTCATTCAAAGATCCAAAGAAAGTATAAAAGTTCATACTGGCAAAAAGCCTCAGAAACATTGGGTAATTCCATATAGGCAGAAAGTGGAAACCATTGTGGTTTTTTGTTTGTTTCTTAAAATTATGTATTATATTATAGTTTTATACATTAGGGAGTACAAAATGATGTTATGATTTTTAATACCATGTGGAAAGATTTAATCAAGCCAATTAATACATGAATCGCCTCAAATATTTACCTTTTTTGTGATGAGAACATTTTTAATTTCCTCTTAGAGATATTAAAATGTATAGTACTAATTTTAGCTATATTCATCACTCTCTGCAACAGATCTCAAAACAATAATCAAACGTATTCCTCCTACTTTAGGCTTCATATCCGTACTATCTCTCCATTCCCTCTGTTTCCCCAGCCTCTGATAATATTCCTGCCATTCCACTCTCTGCTTCTGTGAGTTTAAATGTTTTAGATTCTACATATAAGTGGAAACATGTGGTATCTGTCTTTCTGTGTTCAGCTTATTTCACTTAGGATAATGTTCCCCAATTCCATCCATGTTGTCCCAAATAATAGAATTTCTTTATTTTTAAAGGCTGAATAACATTTCATTGTTAATACACCTCATATTTTCTTTATCCATTCATCTGTTGACAGACATTTAGGTCGAATCTATAACTTACCTATTGTGAATAATGCTTCAGTGGACATGAGAGTGCAGATATCTCCGATACACTGATTTCAGATCTTTTGGTTAAATATCTAGAAGTGGGATTGTAGGATCATATGGAATTTTTTTTTTTAGTTTTTGAGGAACCTCCATGCTGTTTTCCATAATTTACATTTCCACTAACAGTGTAAAGTGTTCCCTTTTCTCTACATCCTCACCAACACTTGTTTCCTTACTGTCTTTTCGATAATAGCCATTCTAACAGGTATAAGGTAGTATCTCATTGTGGCGTTAATTTGCATCTCTCTAGTAATTAGTGATATTGACCATTTTTTCATGTATCTGTTAGCCATTCATATTTCTTCTTTGAGAAATGTCTATTCAGGTCTCTTCTTAGGTCAGGTCATTTGTTAATTGGATTACTGGTTTTCTTTTTCTAGGGATGTTTGAGCTCCTTATTTATTTTGGATTTAATCTCTTATCAGACATATAAGGCTTACAATTATATTTTCCTAAATCCATAGGTTATCTCTTCACTCTGTTAATTGTTTCTTTTGTTGTGTAGTGAAGCTTTCGATTTTGACGTAATCTCATTTGTCGTTTTTTAATTTGGTTGCTTGCACTTTTGGGGTCACATCTAAAATTCATTGCCCAGGTCAGTGTTGTGTAGCTTTTCTCCTATGTTTCCTTCTAATAGTTTTACAGTTTTAGATATTATATTCCAGCCTTAAATACGTTTTGAGTTGATTTTTGCATATGGTGTGAGATAAGGGTCCAATTTTATTATTTTGGATATGAATATCCAGTTTTCCCAACAATATTTATTGAAAAAAAAAACCATCCTTTCTCTCTATATATTCGTAGCTCCTCTGCTACGAATATAGTTCATAGTTCATTTCTAGGTTTTCTCTCCTTCTCCATTGGCCTAAGTGTTCTGTCTTCTTTTTGTGAAAGTTCACTGTGGGGTCTTCTCCTTCCATGAGCAGAGCTCTAAGTTAGAGTATGAGGCTGGGCCTGGAAGCTGGTCATCTAGGGATGCAAGTCAATTAACTCTTCCCACCTCTGCTGGAAACAGCTAGCTCAGCTTTGTGGGGGAGTTATGCTGTTAGCTCGTACCTGTGATCATGCATCCCCGCTGGCAAGTGTAAGGAGTTATCACCAAAATCTGAGCTAGGTTCGCTAAGGGCTCTGCGTTCTTGTTTTGTTTCTATCTGACCGTCCCAACCCACCCCCACCAGGCAGTCTAGCCCCACATTCCTAAATTCCTTGTGAGATGACAAGAGAGTAAGCTTCCTGTGAAGCATCTTGGAATTCTAGGGAAGCTGGAAGTCCACTTTCCTGTTCTTCTTTTCCTCCTGTAGAAACTGTGGGCCCTGAGGAATGTTCTTTGTGGTGCTGTGCCAATTTGAGGTAGGGGAAGGGGCAATATGGTCAAAGCAAGACCATTTGTCCATCCTTTCAATGTTAATTTTTATTCGATTCCGTGAAACATGCAGGTGACTCAGCCTTCTTCCCACATTTGAGGGTTTTCACCAACGTATTTTTGTCCGTGGATAATAGCTAGCTGACTTTTCTGTGTGGGGGAGTGAAGCCCGGGACCTCCTATACCACTATGTTGCTGACGTCAACAAAATCCTAAGCTGTAATTTTTAGCTTTATATATTTAGCAATGATATTGAAATTTTTACATGTTTTGACTTAATATAGATGTATATTGACTGTTCCTATCCTTTCGTCTTGCTCTACTAGAACATTTGTCTTTTACATGTTGATTTATATGTACTTTTCATTATTGCCTTTCTGCTTGGCATATGTACTATATTTTTATTTGTTTCTTTATATTTTCTTTTACCTTCTAGGAAGTTTTACTATATTTAACATAGTAGATTATACAGCTTTTTATAGTTTCTTGTGGAATTATTTGTAACTTCAAATACTTCCATAATCCAAGTTTAAGATATTATAAATTATATTTTCTTCCAGTATTCATTTTGGTTAATCAGTTACCCCAACATCTTTTCTAGTGATTTAAGATGTCATATTTATTGTTTACTAAATGCATGTATTTATGTGAATGGGTTAATAGACTTTGGGGCTGATTTTCTTCCACGATTTTTAAATTACCATAGATTTATAAGAAGTTAGCTGGCCAATTTTGACCCCTCTCCTTGATCTCATTTTTCAAAACATCTTCTAATAATGAAAAAGACTAAAGATGGGGTTTTTCTTCTGCCTTTGTTGGTATCATGTAATATTTGCTTGGCCCACTGTAATGTAAAATCTCCATTTTGGGACTTGACATTGATTTTTCCTAGTATATGGTTGTAAACTTTTCAAATTGCATACATAAAATTTTATTCTTTAGTTCAGAATATTTCCACTCAATACGTATTAAATTATCCCTTCTGTTTCATCCGTGCTGGTCTCTCCTTTCAGAGAGAGACTATATTGTCAATATAGTATCTCTCTTCTCTGTTTATCTTATACCTAATCGTTTTTCCACATTCTTTTTCAGGAACATCTCACAAATGCATCTTCTATATTCACATTCCAACTTTTTGAGCTCCTTAGGTTTCATATTGACTGCCTCTACTACTGTGGTTTTTTGTTTGTTTCCAACTATTTTTTTCAAATTGGGCTTCATTTTATATGAGCGCTTTACCTTTTCTCCAAGTTATTTTTGTTCTTAGGATTTATGTTCTTAATATCTAAAGGGTACATCTTCTTAAATACCATTAAGGAAGTTAGCTAATAATGAGCAAAAGCTCATTTTAACAGTTACATAGCTATATTTTTCTAGATATTCTTCTTTTAGTTTCCTGTAGAGATATTTTTCTCTAAAGACTATTCTTCATGCCACTGAATTAGATATGGGTGCTCAACTACAAAATCACCAGGAAAAAACATTTCTACAGTCGAAAATTCTGACTTCAAAGTAATCTTTCTCCCAAAAAGGAAATAAAATTGGAAATGCTAAAGATTGTTTATGGGGTGCTTTATGAAAAAAAAAGAAGAAGTTAAACTCTACTTTGAAGACCAATATTAAGAAAGGCTTCTTTCCTCCATGAAAAGACTTGAAACACAAAAAAATTACAGCACATGATAGATGGTTTGAATTTAGGGAGAAAAATCCTTACAATATTTACATACTGAGCATGATAGTGGCCAAATTATCCACTAATAAACCTGTTCCTCAAAATTTATAATATTATTTTAAAATTTCACCAAGAAAATATTGACTTCAGAGCATCTCTGCAATATAAATAGAATAACTCCAAGTCATATATATAATTTGGTCCCCACACAAAGTAGAACACACATAACAAGACAGGAAAAACATTAATGAAAAAAACTACACTAGTTGCCTGAGACAATACAACTGGACTTCAAAAGTTGTTGTTTCTTATTATTGGCTATTCAAAAAATTATAAAATGTAATAAGATACAAGTTATTCTATACAAGTATATTAAGAGTCATAAAAACTTACAAGAATTGACTCTGATTTAAAGTTTCATTTTTCTGAAAATGCATGATAAATGAAAACACAATGGAATTCTTAACTGAAAAGACTTTAAACCTAGATAATATGACTTCCAGACCAATTTTGAGGATTATAAAGAAAGCAAAATAAAGGACTTATTTATAACCCCTGATGCAGCCTAATTGAAGAAATGTTAGAATACTTAAAGAAATGTCTTAGACAGAGTTTGACTTACATTTTGGGAAAGATAAATTTAAGACCAATATCTAGATCCGAACATAATGAAAATTCTTCTTCAGGAAAGACATTGCATATACTGTGGTATTAGCATAAAATCACTTTTCCAAGAAAAGCTTCGTATATTGATTATTATAATGAAAGCACAATCAAGTCCAGAATTTTAAAAATTGAATTTTTAGAAGTCGAAGATATCCTCCACACATTTTATTGTTATATTGAGAAAGGATTAAATCTGCAGTCACTAATATTATGATAAATAAGTGAAGGACCTATGATGTGAAAATCACTTGTCTTTTAAACAAGAGAAAACTTAATCTTATTAAATGTATATTTATGTATGTGTTTTATTTTAAAATTAATTACAAGGAAATACTTAAATTATTTATGTCTATGTACCTTTAATGTTTTATGACAAACAAAAAATTGCAAGCTAATTAGTGTGTCCAGTTATATTAGATAAGATCGTTTATGCTGTTATTCAAAATAAGTATTGCTGTGAAATTTTTTGCTGTTCATTTGTAACACTTTACTTGTGAAATTATGGCTTCCGCAATTTACTGCACCCCTGTAAATCTGTTATTTCTTCCAGTCTACGGTTTCCTGGGAGTTTCAGTTCCTGCTTAAATATTAAAATATGATGCAAACCACTACACACCTATTAGAATAATAAAAATTCAGAACAGTGACACAAAATTCTGGCAAGGATGTGGAGCAACAGGAACCCTTATGCATTGCTGGTGGGAATGCAAAATTGTACGGTGATGCTGGAAAGCCGTTTGGCAGTTTCTTACGAGACTAAACATATTCTTACCATACAATTCAACACTCGCACTACTTGATACCCACCTTATGTCCACACAGAAACTTACACCTGGATGTTTCTATCAGCTTTATTTATAATTGCTAACCGAGATGTCCTTCAGTGGGTGAATGGATAAATAAACTGTGTTACTCCATGACAATGGAATATTATTCAGCACTAAAAGGAAATGAGCTATCAAGCCCTAAAAAGACTTTTACAGGAAACTTAAATGCATGTTACTAAGCAAAAGAAGCTAATATGAAAAGCCACATTTTGTAGGATTCCAGCTATAAAATATTCTGGAAAAGGCAAAACTATGGAGATAATAAAAAGATCAGTGGTTGCCAGAGATTATGAGCAATGAAGGAATGAGTAGATGAAGCATAAAAAACATTTTATGGCAGTGAAATTATTCTGTACATTATAATAATGGATACATGTTACTGTACATTTGTTAAAGCCCATAAATTTGTACATTATGATACAATTCATTATACATTTGTCCAAAATCATACCGTGTACAACACCAAGAGTGAACCTGATATAAATTATGGACTTTGGGTGATCGTGATGTGTCAGTGTAAGTCCCTAAATGTAAAAAATGTGCCATTCTGGTGGGGGATGTTGATAATAGGGGAGACTGTGCATGTGTGAAGGTAAAAGGGGGATATGGGAAATCGCTGTTTCTTCTTTGCAATTTTACTATGAAACTAAAACAGCTCTAAACTCACTAAAGTCTGTAAAATAAAGATACAATGAATAAGAATAGATAGAAAGAGTATGACACCACACAGATCAATATACAAAGGGTCGATAATGACACTTTATTTTCAATTTTGTAGAATTCATGCATCTTTGAATCAGGGGACTGATTTTTGTAGGAGGCTGAAAGTTTTACTCTAATTCTTCTGAAATAGGATGTAAGATTGAACTAAAGTTTGGGAATGATTTTCTCAATCCAAAACTGTACTTCCTAATTATGTTATTTTTTCCTTAGCAATTATATTATCTTTAAATTTTATGCTATTTAGAAATTTTATGTTTTAATACATCTTCAAAAACCATTTTTTGAGAAGCTGGGAATAGTAGCAGATTAAAAACTATATTCCAAAAATTATTTTGAATTGGAAGTCCTGCTGTTTCACTATGAAACCATCAAACATCATTTGGCATATAGAGCAAAGAGAGCATCCTCGTCACACATTTGCATAACCTGAGGGTGAAAGAGGCTCAGTGGGTTACTCCAGGTCACACAGGTGGAACAATGTTGCGCTATCACTAGAGATCAGATAATATTCTTCATTATAACTGTGTCCAATTTTACAAATATGAAAATTATGATATGATTGAGATCCTCACTAGCAATAGTAATAATATATAGAAAGAAGACTGTAATGGTAAACTAATGTTAAAATTGAGTGATACTCTAAGATTCTCTAATCCTTCATTGTCAAGAAATTGGCCAAAAAATCCAATTTGATCATTTTGCATTAAAGTTTTCTCAACCCTAAAAATTAAGTAATTTGGGGCCTATCATGGCTACCATCTCCAAATGTTATTCCAACATATAAAAAATTTCAGTGATGATAAATAGATACATATAAATGGTGGGCATTGGCCAGGCACAGTGGCTAATGCCTGTAATCTCAGCACTTTGGGAGGCCAAGGTGGGCAGATCATGAGGTCAGGAGTTCAAGACCAGCCTGGCCAACATGGCAAAACCCCATCTCTACTAAAAATACAAAAAGTAGCCAGGTGTGGTGGCACGTGCCTGTAGTCTCAGCTACTTGGGCAACTGAGGCAGGAGAATCACTTGAACCATGAGGCAGAGGCTGCAGTGAGCCAAGACCACACCATTGCACTCTAGCCTGGGTGACAGAGTGAGACTCCATCTCAATAAAAATGAATAAATAAAAATAAAAATAAATAAATTGTTGGCATTATTTATAGCTGTGTTATCATCAGCTACAACACACAATGCCACAAATGACTTATTTTTTTCTCCCAACACAGCGTGTAAATTCTTAGCTATATCTCCAGTGTTACTTACATTTTCAATGTTTGTTTCTGTTGAGGACATATAAATTCTATTGCCTCCAATAGATACTCTTTTATAAAACTACCATCTGTAATAAAAATGCCATCTGGGCATTTTTTAAACGAATTCATAGTAACATATTATAACAACATCACTTATTTTATATGCACTCAAAAATTAAGCCTGTTGAAATTTCAGTTCATATTTCAGTTCATTAAGTTTTTTATCAAGAATCTTTCCATAGATTCATGATAAGCCTTGTTTTTAGTGTGTGTGTGTGTGTGTGTGTGTATGTGCACGCATGCATAGGCACGCGTGTGTGTGTGTACAGGCACTTTCCAACATTTTGTTAACAGTATAAATATGTAAAAAAAAAATTTAGTTTAAGAAATAATTGTTCTTGGCTGGGCGCGGTGGCTCATGCCTGTAATCCCAGCACTTTGGGAGGCCGAGACGGGCGGATCACGAGGTCAGGAGATGGAGACCATCCTGGCTAACATGGTGAAACCTCGTCTCTACTAAAAATACAAAAAAATTAGCCAGGTGTGGTGCCAGGCGCCTGTAGTCCCAGCTACTCGGGAGACTGAGGCAGGAGAATGGCGTGAATCCGGGAGGCAGAGCTTGCAGTGAGCCAAGATCGCTCCACTGCACTCCATCCTGGGTGACAGAGCAAGACTCCATCTCCTTGGAAACAAATTGTGCTTTTTCTCTTTCTTGTAAACACTTTGAAAGATACATAATTGAAGGATGTCTATCTCCAACTAGAACAAAAAATGGCACAAGCATGATGATGCATTGCAACCAATACTTGGGTTTAGGGTCAGGAAGACCAGAGGGCACACAAAGGACAGTGGCAATGTGGAGCACGTATAGCCCACCTAAAAGCAGAAGCAACTACTTACTTTTTGACAATTGTTTTCCTTCATAAATGCAAGTTCGGTTTACCAGCTCTTCCACTTTGCAAAAAAAGTAAGAAATCTGTATTTTTAGATAAAATCTACCAATTTTAATATATCTGAATATTTTCAAAACATTGTACAGGCTAGGCAAGTTATGTCTGCAAGAGGTATTTAGGCTGTTAGTAACCACTTTGTGATGCTCTAAAAATTACAGCATCCACCTGATAAGATTACAAAAGGAGACAACATAGATAATATGGGAAAGGGAATGTTCAAAGAAACAAAAAGGAAAATTTCACAGACATCAAAAACATACAATTTATATCCAAAAGGGCCTGCATTTTAGAAGCAAAGTAAGAAAAATAATAGCAAAAACAAATTCTACATGTGAAAAACAGAACAAACATGTAGACAAAATACTAAATAGCTTCCAGAGAAAATTGGAGGATAAAAGATTATGTGCAAAAAATTATAATCAGATGGACCACAGTGTTGCCACTGACAACACTGGAAACAAGAAGACAAAGAATAAAAGCGTAAGATTTTAACAGAAACAATTTTAAGCAAGAATTCAGAAGAAGCATTATTTTTCAGATAAGTGAGTTAAGAAATGTTACCACAAATTGGCTGGGTGAGGTGGCACATGCCTGTAATCCCAGCACTTTGGGAGGCTGAGGCAGGCAGATCACATGGTCTGGAGATCAAGACCAGCCTGGCCAAAATGATGAAACCCTGTCTCTACCAAAAATACAAAAAATTAGTCAGGCGTGGTGGCGGGCGCCTGTAGTCCTAGTCCCAGCTACTCAGGAGGCTGAGGCAGGAGAATCACTTGAACCCGGGAGGCTGAGGTTGCAGTAAGCTGAGATTGTGCCACTGCACTCCAGCCTAGATGACAGAGCAAGACTCTGTCTCAAAAAAAAAAAAAAAAGAAAAAGAAAGAAAGAAAAGAAAAAGGAAATGTTACCACAAATTGATTAGTTTTAAAAGCAAAAAAGTGGACATTTTCAAACAATAATGTGGATTATACAAAACTGACAGAAAAATTAGCAAGCTGTTTTTGTTTTCTTTTCTTTTGATTTGTTTTGTTTTTCCCAAGATGGCAAATCAGAGTTTTTGTAGCATGCCTCAGCCACTTGGAAATAACGAGACAGTGTATAAAGGTCAACTCTCTGAGCTTTAATTCAAGAAGGAAGATGGAAACCTATCAGAATCGTGAAGGACATCCTAGATCCTCGCTTGTATGGTGTGTGACTCATGAAAGTAAAGTCCCAGTATGTGAGAGGCAGAGAGCCTCCCTCTGTGACACCTTCCCACTGGGGATCCAACAATCCCGGCCAAGATACAGCACTGTGTTTCTCCCAAACTCCAGACCTAACTTGGGGAAAGGCTTGGAGGCTCTGAGAGAGAAAGAAGTTGCGGGCAATTTCCCAGACCTGGGACTGAGAGCAGGATCGCATTTTAAATCCGGTGTATGCAAAGTTATGGCAACTCAGCAGCATAGCTGTGCAGGCATTTTTGCCTTGGACCAGAGACTGGAGCACTTGCTCTGAAGAAGCAGAGGGGCTTCCACAGTCAGAATTACGTAAAGTGTCTCAGAAGTAGGCACTGGAACTGTGCTCTCCTCAATTACAGGCCTGGTATGGGAGGAGAGTTGCTATGCTTGAAATTTCTTTTGGGAGATGAGACTTGCAGCCAGGGCCAGTTTGATGCCTAGAACTGGTCGGTACGTGTCATTGCTAATTGCTGCAGCCTGCTCCCTGAGCATGTAGTGCAGTGGCGCTCTCTCCACTCCTCCCACAGACAGATATCCAGGCATTCAGAGCACACAGCAACCTCCGCTGCTTCACCATTCCTGGGCATAGACGATGGTAGAGTGGGGCCCTCTCCACTCCACAGTCAAAGCACCTGCTCACCCAGATTGGTAGCCTGAGCCACCCCACCCTTCTTGTGCAGAAATCCTGGTGCAGGGAGGCCCTCTCTGCTTTATGTGTAGGAGATCTCCAGGCTATCAGAACTCCTGCTTGCCTGATTCGGTAACCTGAATCCCCCTACCCGTCTTCCTGTGCAGAGATCCTGGTGTAGGGGGCATTTTTCATTCTATGTCCAGGAAGATCTCCGAGCACTCAAAGCACCCACTCACCTGAATCAACCACCTGAGTTGACCCGCCTTTCCTATGCAGAGACCACAGTGAAATGGGACGCTCTCTGCCCCAAGCCCAGACCTTGTCTTTGAGCAGTTGGATCACCCATTCACCTGGATTATCAGCCTGAGCTGCCCTACTCTTCCTGTACAGAGATTGTGGTGCAGCAGGGCCCTCTACATTTCATGCCCAGGTGGATCCTCAGGCATCTGAGGCACCCCTCATCAGAATTGGGAGTTTTGGCTATCCCCACTGCCCATGCAGAGAACTAGGAGCCAAGAAGGCTTCCTAGCCACACACCTAGGCACATCTCTGGGTGCTGGGTGACCACTCACTGGATTCTCCCCTGGCACTAGTGCTTGTGCCTGCCCTCAGGGGAACTATAGGTGGGCCCGCCTGGTCTGTCTCTATCCATTCTGCCCCCAGCTGCTCTGAGATTTAGCAGGGAGCTCAGACAACTGTGAACTCCATGGGTCAGCCCATTGCCTGGGACAACAGAGAGCATCTTCCAGTAAACAAGGATGAATTATATACCCAGCCGGGTTATCCACAACTGGCTGTCACCCGTATGCACCATCTACTGGTTTGTAAGTCAAAGAACACAGCCCAATATAAAACGTGCTGACAGAAATGCATAGGGTTATAGAAGTAAAGCCAAAATACCCAACATAACATTTGCTACTTTCACACTCACTAGGAAGAAGGGAAAGGGAAAGAAAAAAAAAAAAAAACATTATAAAGTGGTTCACACCTGTAATCTCAGCACTTTGTGAGGCTGAGGTTGGAGAATCTCTTGAGCCCAGGAGTTCAAGACCAGCCTGGGAAACAGTAAAATTTTGCCTCTCCCCTGCTCCCCCAGCAAGAAACAGCCAGGCATGGTGGTGTGTACCTGTAGTCTCAGCTACTGGGGAAGCTGGGGTGGGAGAATCACTTGAGCCCAAGATGTAGAGGCTATAGTAAGGCATGATCACACCACTGCACTCCAGCCTGGGGGACAGACCAGAACCTTGTCTAAAGGAAAGAGAGAGAGAGAGAAAGAAAGAATTCTGCTCACATGAAAATAATTACAAAAATTAGAAGTGCCTGGATCTCCAGATGAGAAGGAACCAGGGCAAGAATTCTGGCACCATGAAAAATGAGAATGTAGTGACAACACTGAAGCATCACATTGACCCTCCACAATGGTCCCTAACAAAAATAGAAACTGAGAAATTGCAGATAAAGAATTCAAAGCATGGATTGCAAGGAAGCTAAACAAGATCCAAGATAATGTTGAGAATCAACACAAAGAAACCTCTAAATCAATCCAGAAAATGAAGAAAGAGACAAACATCTTAAAAAGAAATCAATCAGTTTCCGGAATTGAAAAAAAGTTACTTTAGGGATTTCAAAATATAATTGGAAGCTTTATCAATACACTGGACCAAGAAAAAGAATTTTAGAACTTGAAGATCAGTCTTTTGAAATATTCCAGTCATACAAAAATGAACAAAGTCTTAAAGAAATATGGGATTGTATAAGCAACAAAACCTACAAATTCTTGGCATTTCTGAGAGAGAGAGAAAAAGAAACAACCTGAATAACATATTGGAAGGAATAGCTCAAGAAAATCTCCCTAATCTTGCAAAAGAGTAAACATCCAGATACAAGAAATGCAGAGCACACCTGTTAGATGTCATGCAAAATAAACTTGACCAAAGTATATAGTAGCCAGATATTCAAGGTCAATACCAATGGACAAAGAAAAAATCTTAAAGGAAGCTAGAGAAAAAGATGAGATCACATACAAAGGGAACTTCACAAAGCTAACAGCAGGCTCTTCAGCAGAAAACTTACAAGCTAGGAGAGGTTAGGAGCCTATTTTAAGCATTCTCAAAGAAAAGAAATTCCAACAAATAATCACATATCCCACCAAACTGAGCTGCATAAGGCAAATGACAAATAATTTTCCAGACAAGCAAACATTCAGGGAATTCATTACCACTAGACCAACCTTAAAAGAAATT